>NC_142945.1:14087351-14102351 GCF_046866305.1 Octopus bimaculoides | reverse complement strand
TGCTGATGATGATGATGATGGTGAAATGATAATGAGGATTTATCGGACTGAAGGTAATAATGCAGGGTACAATGCCGATTTTTAAAGAATCAGACTTCTGTCTTTTATAGAAGAAAATACTAGCAAAATTATTTATTTACTGAATAATTTATTACAACGATATAGATGTAAATGTGCAGGTAATAATAAAGGTAAAAGTGATTAAACTTGCTTAGCAGTATTTCTTTTTCCAGATCTTCATGTTGGGCTCAGATCCTGCCTTTCCAACACTTTGGGTTTGATAAAATAAAGTGTCAGTCTAGTACTGAGACTGATGTAACTGACTCGTTCTCTCACCTCAAAACCACTGGCCTTGAGCTCTGCACCAGACTGGCAATCTGTTCAGAGAGACTATTGTGGTCACAGTAGTCATATGCCATATCAATACGAAAGAAATGCAGCTAAGCATTTTGTTAGGCATTCTTTTATTCTTTTATTTGTTTCAGTCATCTGACTGTGGCCATGCTGGAGCACTGCCTTTAGTTGAACAAATCGATCCCAGGACTTATTGTTCGTAAGCCTAATACTTATTCTATTGGTCTCTTCTGCCGAACCGCTAATTTTATGGGTACGTAAACACACCAGCATCAGTTGTCAAGTGATGGTGGGGGAACAAACACACACACACACACACACACACACACACACACATACACACACATGATGGGCCTCTTTCAGTTTCCATTTGCCAAATCTACTCACAAGACTTTGGTCGGCCTGAGACTATAGTAGAAGACACTTACCCAAGGTGCCATGCTTGTGGGACTGAACCCAGAACCATGAGATTTGTAAGCAAGCTACTCACCACACTGCCATTTCTGTGCCTATATAATAATTCATGGTTCTCTTCATATCAATCAAGCTTTTGTGAAATATTTCTTAACAAAAATTACTCAAAATGTTACACACACATTGTAGATAGTGGGTGTGTGGTAAGTAGCTTGCCTCATGCTTTTGTATGACAGTGACAATCATTTACAACTATTAAGCAATACAAAGACAAGGAGACACACACACACACACACACACACACACACACACACACACACACACACACACACACACACACACACACACACACAGAGCAGGCTTCTTTCAATGTCTGCTTACCAGATCCTTTCACAAGGCTTTGGTCTTCTTGGGTCTAGATTAGAAGGCACTTGGCCAAGCTGTTGCACTGTGGGACTGGACCTTAAACCATGTGGTTGGGAAGCAAGTTTCTTATCCACAGCATCACATTCTACACCCAACAGAATAATTTTCTACAGAAAAAGTGATTAGGCCATTATTTATTTATTTATTTATTTATTCTATTTTATTTTATTTATTGTTTTTTAAATTTTATGTCATGCATTTTTTTGCCTGGCTGGTTATAAGGTTTCCATTTCCAATGAACCAATCACACTGTGGCCATTTCAAAGGACTACTGATATAGTTTGTTTGCCCAATCAGCACAGAACCTTTGTGATTATTCACAAACCACTGATTAAAAGATGTAATCTCTCACATAAAACATCATAGAATTTCCTTTTTTTATATCCTTGATTTTGAGGGAGTTAGCAAAACTGCTATAGAATTCCTGCAAGGACTGATAATTCAGTTTTCATTAGCTGAATGACCAGAGAGAACAGAATTCTCATTAACTCCCCCCATATTGATTGCTATTGGAAATAGTAGAACCATGAAGTATATACCTTACTTAATTACAAGACTACCTGTATAGCATTGTTATGTGGGTATGATGCTATTGTTGCTGTTAAATGCATTTATATATATATATATATATATATATATATATATATACAGAGAGAGAGAGAGAGAGAGAGAGAGAGTTAAAGAACCTCAGAAATGGTAAATATCCAAGCAAGGTGTATACCGAAGGGTACTCTTCAGGCTAAGGGTATCTTGATTAAATGAAGTTTACAGTGTTGTAAGGTGGTACATGTCAACACATGGACAAATTGTATTTAAAATTAAAGTTTAGGTAGGAGACTATAAGGTGTTAGGTAGGATACTATAATGTGTAATATCCAAACCTTGTTATGGGAATGTCTCTTCTAGTGTGCCTGCAGAGCACATTCACTTCTTTCATTGCTGGATGTATGTAAGGAATTCCTCAGTGCATGTTGAGTGTATTCTAAATGAATAATACAGAAGTAAGCTGAAATGATCATTGTCCTAAATAAAGCTTCTAGTACACTGTCTTCTGTATTAATCATTTAGAATATACATATATATATATATATATATATATATATATATATATATATATATGTATATATATATACCAGAGTAAGCACATAAATACAAAACAAGGTGGGAAAAATAGTACTCGACTACCAGAGGTAGAGTAATATGCTTTATTAAAAAGCAGCAAAAATATCACAAAAAAACGTTACTCAGAGTTGCACATTCCTGTTCGTCAGACAGTTTTATTTAGAATCTAAACAAAACTGTCTGTTTTGTGATATTTTTGCTGCTTTTTAATAAAGTATATATATATATATATATGTATATATACATACACACACACATATATATATTTATATATATATATACACATTATATGTATGTATATATATATATATATATATATATATAATGCTTTATCTTACTAACAAGGGAGGTAATGTAAATAGTGAGTCACATTTAGAAAGAGAGGCTGAAAGATAGATAGAAAGATCAAAAGACAGAAATGAAGAAATAGATGGAAAAGTAGATAGATAGATAGATAGATAGAGTGGTAGATAGAGAAGTAAGATTGAAACATGTTAGGTAGATAGGTAGATGGGTAGATAACTGGGTGGATATACCAATCCGTAACATGAGCAAATAGAAGAGGGTTTCAAAGTTTGATTTGAGTATTGAACTGATCAGTTTCAACTTCTGTTGACGGTTGACTAAGGATACAATGTTTTCTTCCTAGATCTGACACACAAACTTTTGTGCTGTTCATTCTATGATAAAATGATCATGGCTGAATCGCCTTTGGTCATAGCCCAGATCATAGAACAACACACACGTGCATGAGGTACATACAGAGGTGAATGCATGCACACACACACACCAACACACACACACACACACACACAATTTCAAGTTTATCTTATCAACAACAAGCAATATAGAAAACATTAGGCTTATACATACACTCCAGTTCTGTTGACTTTTTCTTTGAGCACTTTAGAGAAGTTACATAGACTTCACATGATCAATTTCTCCTGTATTCCTTACAGAGTAAAAGAAATTACTTCGTAGTCCTATTTGATTCATGTATTTTGTATGTGTGTGGGATTTGTGTTGGGTTTGTTTGACAGGGGTTAATTCTGTTTTGTTCCTGAAATCGTTGATATTTTGGTTTTGATACAAATCCCATGTCCAGACACAATAGTCAGAGCTAAGTCATTGAAAACATCCAACATGATTACATCCACTTCAAGAAATCAAGGGAGATATACCGTTATTTGACTTACTAGATATAGGAAGATAGTTCTTTTGTTAAATCAAATGAAACATGATTGTTTAACCTGTGAGTGACTTCTCTTCCTTGACCAAACAGCATCAGACTCAGAATAGGCAGCGAGCTGGCAGAAACATTAGCACGCCGGACGAAATGCTTAGCGGTATTTCGTCTGCCGCTACGTTCTGAGTTCAAATTCCGCTGGGGACAACTTTGCCTTTCATCCTTTTGGGGTGATTAAATAAGTACCAGTTACGCACTGGGGTCGATGTAATCGACTTAATCCGTTTGTCTGTCCTTGTTTGTCCCCTCTGTGTGTAGCCCCTTGTGGGTAGTAAAGAAATAACACAATGCCTTGAAGCATTTGTTCTATCAGCATTCAGAGTTCAAATTCTGCCAAGGTTAACTTTATTTTTACCTCCTTTCAAGTTTTTTTCAATTGCTTGGCAACTGTCCTCCAAGAATTTTCCTGATGTTTTCATTCCTTTGGGATATCAACGGTTGCTCTAAACAAGGTTGGTCATCAAACAAGTGACTATTCCTATAGTGTGAAACCTGCTCGTAAACTCATGGCAGCATCCTTATGAACTGTTTGAAGGATGACAATTGTTTCGGCTGTTGCTTTACCCAGCAGAAAACAGAATTTCATGGACGCACACTGTCCCTTCCTTTCAGCCATTACAATATTGATGAACAAGGGAGAAGCACTGGCAAACAAAGATGTACCATGTGGCAGTACAACCTCACACAATGCTGCTAGCAGACTGATGCCTGAGGGTTGTATCAAGTGACTTCTAGTGGTAGAAGCCTGAACTACAATGGGCTTGTCCCACAGAGAAAATTTCCAGTTACTTTTGGGTAACCCTCATATTGTATATATGCACACACACACACATCATCATCATCATCGTTTAACGTCCGCTTTCCATGCTAGCATGGGTTGGACGATTTGACTGAGGACTGGTGAAACCGGATGGCAACACCAGGCTCCAGTCTGATTTGGCAGAGTTTCTACAGCTGGATGCCCTTCCTAACGCCAACCACTCAGAGAGTGTAGTGGGTGCTTTTACGTGTCACCCGCACGAAAACGGCCACGCTCGAAATGGTGTCTTTTATGTGCCACCCGCACAAGCCAGTCCAGGGGCACTGGCAACGATCTCGCTCGAAAATCCTACAGGAGCCAGTCAGGCGGTACTGGCAACGGCCACGCTCAAAATGGTGCATCTCATGTGCCACCCGCACAAGAACCAGTCCAGGGGCACTGGCAACGATCTTACTTGGCTTGCCGGGTCTTCTCACGCACAGCCCATTTCCAAAGGTCTCGGTCCGTAGTCATCGCCTCGGTGAGGCCCAATGTACGAAGGTCTTGCCTCACCACCTCAGCCCAGGTCTTCCTGGGCCTACCTCTTCCACGGGTTCCCTCAACTGTTAGGGTGTGGCACTTTTTCACGCAGCTATCCTCCTCCATTCTCACCACATGTCCATACCAGCGCAATCGTCTCTCTTGCACACCACAACTGATGCTTCTAATGTTCAGCTTTTCTCTCAAGATACTTACACTCTGACGGGTATTCACATTGACATTACACATCCAACGGAGCATACTGGCTTCATTCCTTGCGAGCTTACGTATGTCCTCAGCAGTTACAGCCCATGTTTCACTGCCATGTAGCATGGTTGTTCGTACGCATGCGTCATACAGTCTGCCTTTTACTCTGAGTGAGAGTCCCTTTGTCGCCAGCAGGGGTAAGAGCTCTCTAAACTTTGCCCAGGCTATTCTTATTCTAGCAGCTACACTTTCAGCGCACCCACCCCCACTACTAACTTGGTCGCCCAGATAGCGGAAGCTATCGACTACCTCTAGTTTTTCACCCTGGAATGAGATAGAAGTTGTTTCCTGTTTGTTTGCAGTCTTTATTGCACCTGAACATCTGCCACAAACAAAAACTAACTTGCTAGTTAACCTGCCTTTGATGTTGCTGCACCTCTTATGTGTCCATAGCTTGCACCGGGTACATCTTATAGAGTTACTACCTACTCCTTTTCTACATACTGAGCAGGGCCATCTACCTGAAGGGGTTTGTGTTTTATCTACCTTCCTACTTATTAGGATTTTGGTTTTAGCTAGGTTGACTCTAAGGCCCTTCAATTCTAGACCTTGCTTCCACACCTGAAACTTCTCAAGTCACAATATATGGATTCAACTAATCTGGTGGTACTCATAAAAAAGCTCCTTAATGTATCATTCTACAAAATATAGAATATATGGTATGATACAAGAGAAAACCAAAAGTACACAGAAAGCACCAGAAAAAGTAACATAATCTATTATCTACTTGAAAAAGATGTGCTTCTACGATACCATTCAGCAGCCTAGGTGCAGGATTGTAGAGTGTGTGTGTGTGTGCGTGTGTGTAAGAGAGAGAATGAGTGAGTGAGAACTCGTATATTACATTGTCTTCCCATATGTTTGCTGACTGTAAACAGCTTTGCTGGTGATGTTGTTTGCTTGCAGCCTTCCTCGAAAGCACATCTGGGCTTTGTGACATGTCTTGATATGTTGCACAATCTTTGTCAACAAAAAGCTCGTTCATAATGTATCATTTGTTTCCAGTTCTCTGTGTAAACATGTCCAGGCTATTGAGTGTTCAATAAATTGGGAAATTAATTTTCCTCATTTCAAAATAAGTGGGGTGTTGGTGACAGGAAGGGCATCTGATCATAGATAACTCTGGGTTTATCATATTCTTACCTGATCCTTGCAAACATGGGAAAGTAGTCGTTAAAACAATGACGACTGATGGTTTTTATACGTTAGTTTTAGTAAAGCGCCACTGAGATAAAGATTGACTGTTGGTCAGATGGTTTAGGATTTGAATCAAGAAATGTAAGCTGCTTGAATAATTGATTAATTATTCTGTTTACTCTGTGTTCAAATAACAAAGCTATTATCCTAATATTTGTAAAACAAAGTCACTATAGCTTTGTTGAATGCGGGGGGGGGGGGGGGGCATAAATAATACAAAGTTCATATACCGGATCTTGTAGTAGATCAAATAACCTGCATACTTTTTGTTTATACAACTTCAATAATAATCAATAAGGAAAATGTATTGTGATGAGATTTATCTTGTAAACATTAGACTTTTAAAATTAAGTTCTTAGTTCAAATCAGACCAAGATTTACTTTCCTCATTGCAGAGGTCAGTAAAATAAGAATCTGTCAAATACCTAGAATGGTATATAATAGATTCTACCTGCCCCAAAACTCATGGTCATGTGCAATCCTCAGCTCTTTATAATATGTGGTTCTCAACCATTTTTTTGCCTAAGGAACCCTCTGATTCCTATTTTACTTGGGCGAACCCTCATAACCATACTCATAAACTTTAACGACAAGATCTTGTATGAAACCCCAAGGATCATATGGACTCTGATTGAGAAACACTGCTCTATGTAAATTAGTTTCAATCTCAACATACACCACTGACTGACTTGGTCTCTTACATTATACAAAGCTTTCCTCCATCTCTTGGACTCTATGGAATTTCAGATCAATTTCTTGGTTAGAGTTCAGACGGTTTTATGCTAACTAACCCAGGGAGCTATACAAGTAATTTAGACCCTTCTCACATCCAACACACAGCTAAAGCTTATAGCTACTAAAATTTCAAAATAGTTTATTCATGATTATGTTACTATGGCTCAGGCAAAAGCATGCAGTTAATGACTCTTGAAGCAAATCTCATACTCCAACAAAACTGGACAGTGCACAAGGCCTGAAATTTTTGGGTTGGAGACTAGTCAATTACATCAACCCCTGTGTTTCACTGGTACTTAATTTATCGACACCCGAAAGAATGAAAAACAAAGTCGACCTCGGCAGAATTTGAACTCAGAATGTAGCGACAGACGAAATACAACTAAGCATTTCATCCAGCATGCTAACAATTCTGTCAGCTCACCATCTAAATAATAACAATAATAATAATAGTAATAATAATAATAATGGTTTCTTATAATAACAATAATAATAATGAAAGTTTATAGCCCCCACACAGAGCAATCCATTATAGCAGATCATATTTTCATGAACCTCTGACATTTTTGTATTATTTGTTATTTTTTTTCTGTTTTTAGAAGTAATTTTCTTTTAGTATTTCTTGCCTGTTCAAATTATCCTCCCACTGGAAAACTGACTGAAATTACAAGAAGCGGGTTCTTGGGAGATACATATAGTCTTTGTTGCACTGTGTGAATAGTTGTATCTACCTGCAGGCCACATTCTTACAAATGTAGTTGATAACCAATCAATATTCACTGGTTTTGAAATTCCCTTAAGGACAGAAAGTTAGAAAGTGTGTCTGTGTGTGTGTCTGTGTGTGTGTGTGTGTGTGTGTGTGTGTGTGTCTGTGTCTGTGTGTGTGTCTGTGTCTGTGTGTGTGTCTGTGTGTGTGTGTGTGTCTCTGTGTGTGTGTGTGTGTGTGTGTCTGTGTGTATGTGTGTGGCAGTGGCGTGGGTGGTAGTGTTGAAGTTGGTTGGTAATGGTGCCAGACGTGTTGGTGATGACGGTGGTGCCGTTGGCTGTTTAGTGCTGGCTTCCAACACATCAGTCTTGTTCCAGCTGAGAGGAAACAAGATTGTTTCGTTGAAACAATTTATTATTAACTACTGAATGTAAATTAGCAGTTGGATGAACAAGGCAGAAGAGTTAAGATACAAAGTGACTTATTTTATTTTGGATTATCATCAATACATTTATCTCCTCTTCCATTTTCTTTCTCTCTTACTCACCTTCTTTATTTCTCTCTCTCTTTCTCTCTTCACTCTCTTTCTTCATATATGGATGTATCATTGAGTGGATGACTCTCTCTCCCCCTCTCCCCCTCCCTCTATAATATATATATATATTCACACACACTATTTATAAACCATCTTATGGTTCTTTGTTCTGTGCAAATGCATTTTGTTAAACTTACTGTTTTATTAAGGTATGTTGACACACAGTTCTATTAATTTGAGTTCTTTATTCTAAATTTTATTACCATATTCTCATGTTCCTTTGAATTGATAACCCAAGGGTACACACACACACACACACACACACACACACATATATGAGTGAGTGGACAAATGAAAGGAAAGAGCACTCAACACATTGAATAGGAGTTACATGTATTATCTAAAACAGTTTGATTTGGCTCCATGTGGCTTAAAGTTTCATGGACTTCTGACAGAAGCCTGTCTTTTTCAGGCTTAGATTATTGAATATATATATTTATGCACATATATCTTCTGGGGTTGGATGGTAAAGCTTCTAGAAATTAGGAAGAATAGTAAATTCTTGCAACTAGACATAGAGAGCTATTATGCCACTATTAACCAGATCATTCTTAACCAAGCCCTGCTTTACAGCATGGAAAATTGCGATTTGTCCCAATGGAAAATAGATATTATACTTGCTGCATGAGCCACTCTAGTAGATTTTGATGGTAGATTATGGAATAGATTAGATAGAGAGAATGCATTTGATATAGCAATGGGCTCATACGATTCTGCCCAGATCACAGACCTAGTCAGAATATATATCCTTTCATTAATCCAGTTTTCTTTTGTAGAAGTAACCTGGAATCTATGTAGGGATGACGCCTTTTTTTTTTCTGGACAGAAGTAGAAAAGTACAGTTAGAAAGGCATAGGAAAAATTTCTCTAGACTTTAAAAAAATTTAGAACTAAGCATTACTACGTGTAAAAATTTATGAATTTTCTTGATACTAGTTTCTGTCTTGATACTGGATTATTTGAACCATTTCATGAGCCGAATGATCATATTAAGTACATTAACAGAGCATCCAACCATCTATACGGGGATTAGTTAAGAATATCTCTGCAAGAATTTCTAGATTATCCGCTGATATCTGTAACCAACTCGAGGGAGGCCAATATCACCTAGGTAGATGTAGAGAAAACCACAGACAACAGAAACCAGTGGTATCAGCTTACTACCCAATATGCTCAAGAGTTCAGGAGGAACTGATACTGCACTAATAAGACCAGACCATCTTCACAGTTGTCACCATGCTGCCAAATACCTGACTTATTCTCCACTGGATTTCATATTAAATTTTAATTTGAATTCCTGGTTTGTCTCCCTTGCTATTCTTGATCGGAGTTAATCATGAAAATAATGATTTTTTGTTTTGTCATTACTACGAGTGTAATTTAATTTTAAAATATTTTTGATTCAATAGATCTAGTGTTTTAGTGTCTGTTTTAGATTTTAGTTATATAATTTTATTTCCTTTGTTGGTATTTTATCACTTGATAAAATTACCATCTAGTTGAGCGTATATATAAGATAGAGAGAAAAGACAGAGAAGACATGTGTGCGTGTTTGTGTAAAAATATGAGTCTTCATTGCTAAGGGTGTGTTTGCCATATATATATATATATATATATATATATATATATATATATACATATACATACACACACGCATCATGCACATGTACATACATACATCATACACACACACACACACACACACATATACATACATGTATGTATATGTAGGTCACATGTGTGTATATAAATATACAGTGGGTATGTGTATTTCCATTGATATTTGCTTTGTTATATAGATATGTGTTTGTGTATACATGTATATATATATATATTTCATTCTGAATGTACCTACATATTACTTTGTGTATCTGTGTGTATGTAAATGCATGTGCTTTTAATGACACTTTATTTGAGTATCTATCCTAAAGAACAGACACACACACGTGCACATATATATATATATATATGTATATATATATGTATATATATATGTATATATATATGTATATATATATATATATATATATATATATATATATATATGTATATATATATATATGTATATATATATATATAACAATGCATTAGGAAGACAAAAAAGAAAACAAAAAAAGAAAAATATTGCTGGAAAATCTATAATCTACAGGTTTTAAGGTTAATCAATAGATTTGATGCAGTGAGTTTGATAACATAATGAAATTAGATTAAATATGATTCATGGACTAACATGACTTGACTGACAACACCAACATGTGCATACACACACACATGCACACATATACATGTGTGCACACCTGCACACTATCACCACCATTAGTTGATTGAACACAGGAGACATGGACCAACGAAGGAGTTACTCTACATGGTTGCTTGAGCCATTAGAAATAGCAGCCATATCTCACTTTTTCTGACCATATCTTACTGTCTTAGTAAAAGTAAGGTTATATTATGTGAAGGCACATGGCTCAGTGGTTAGAGCATCGGACTCACAATCATGAAGTAGTGAGTTTGATTCCTGGACTGGGCTGTGTGTTGTGTTCTTGAGCAAGATACTTTATTTCATGTTGTTCCAGTTTACTCACCTGTAGAAATGAGTTGTGACATCACTGGTGCCAAGCTGTATCGGCCCCTTTGCCTTTCCCTTGGATAACATCAGTGGCATGGAGAGGGAAGACTGGTATGCATGGGTGACTGCTGGTCTTCCATAAAAAACCTTGCCCAGACTTGTGCCTCAGAGGGGAACTTTCTAGGTGCAATCCCATGGTCAGTCATGACCGATGGAGCAGGAGGTCCTCCTCATATTAAACAATTCAATTTGGGGCACATTGTCATCCTCATTCATCACCATCTTTTAAATGAAGACAGAACGGTCCTGACTGGATCACTTTTGCTTGACCAGGATCAAACTGGGGCTTAGATCTACTGAAAATAGCAGCCAATTCTCCTTCAAATCATACTGTGCCATCTTAAAAATAGAAGAATACATTGAACAGTGTATACTTAGATATAAGTAAGGTCATAGTTGAAAAGGTACTTAAGACTGACCTAGGGCTAAACAACAACAAAAATAACTATTACAACAACAACAACATGTGAAGTAGCAAATATGAAAATCATTTAGTTTTTTAAATAGCTTTGTGATTCAGAAGTTTGCTTCATAACTGTGTATTCTTGAGTTTTGTCTCATTGGAGAGCACCTTGGTCAAGTTTTTATCAGAGTCTAAGGCAACCAAAGATTTATGAGTGAAATTTGATGCGTGATTGTAAGTTCAAATTCCATTGTGGTATTTGATCTCAGAACAGCAAGACTAGAATAAATGCTACATGGATCAACCCCAAAAGGATCAAAGACAAAGTTTTCTTTGGCAGGAGTTAAACTCTTGGGCACCATATCCGATTCCTCTAATACTCAGTTTATCTTTCAGCAAAGAACTGAAACAAATGCTGCAAAACACCATCTCTGAAAGAATAAATGACCAAGATCAACTTGGCAAGGTTTGAACTTGGAACTCTTGAACATTGTCTAATTTCTTTCATAGCCAACTTTTTCACTCAGCACATTTGTGCTCTGTCATTCATGCTTATAACCGAGCACATTCAGAAGATACATCTCTGCTTTACACATGTTTCATATACCAATGCCCTATGTATAGTGTAAGGTTGATGTGGCTGATGTACAAAAAAGAAACATCTTTGTTTAAGAGACCAAAAAAGAATCGTCTGTTTTGAATGCTTGTGATAGATTGAACTTGGTCTAAAAACTCACATCGATGAGAATAATGGTGGTGGTGGTGGTGATGATATTATTGAACTAAACAAGATACTAGCAAGCTATCGCATGGTTACTGTCACACTGTTGGTGATGGATATTTATAAATTTATATAAAATTGTGCATTGAATGATTCCTAAAACCAATTTCAAACTGAATATTTCCAATGGTGATACACACACACACACACACACACACACGCACACGCACACACATGCACACACACACATATACTCACACACATACTCACACACGTACGCACACATACACACATGCACACACACACACACACATGTGCATTCGTATATATGCATGTACCAACACACACATACATATACGTATATATATATGCATGTACCAATAAATACACATAAATTTGTAAGGAAAAGAAAAAGCGAAACCCTTCAGGAAAATGGAAATGAATGAAAAACAAACAAACAAAAAAAACAAAAAAAAACAAACAAACAAAAAGTGAAAATTAAAATATCCTTAAAAAAAAAAATGAAAAGAATAAATGAATCAAAAAAAGCAAACCAATTTATATTATCGATCTCAGGGAAGTGGTGGGACCTGTTATATCAAAGCTTCTTTCATCTAAGTATTTATTTCTAACAAACTAATGTTTTAGCAACTGGATTCACTCAGGTGGAAGCAAATACACTGGCCGTATTGGTAATACCACCTTATCAACTCTGCTATGGATTGATTCAGGTGTAAATATATTCTCTCTGTTTTCTTTTTATGAAAGTGTAGCAGTAAATTGCTCAACTTTATAGTTTATTCTGCCGTGGCTTTGCTCTTGTTTATAGTGGTCACTAGTTTGTTGTTGTTCAATGTACTGAGTATGCATAGGTGAGGTTAGGTTTCATTCAGGAAAACATTGAGATTGAAAGCAAAAGTAATTAGAAAATAAGCAACAGACAGGCATATAGACATAATTTGCTGAGACCTTTTGTCATTAAAGGCTTTCTGTCATCATCTCGGCTATCTTCATCAATATTGTTTTTCCTACAGGGAGGTGTGGCAGAAATAGCAAACGCTAAACTAAATTGGCTTTCATTATTATGTTTCTGTCTCTGTATATTGTCACGTTACATCCCAACAAATTCACCTTTAATCTTTGTCATTCAAGGATTTATAATGTGAAATCTGTCTGTCTGTCTGTTTGTCTCTCTCTTTCTCTCTTTCTCTACATCGTGTGCTTAGGTACTTTCAAGGTCATATTTTCTTCACAATTCCATGCTTGACATCATAGTTATTAGTTATTTGTTTCTTTTTTGTTCTTTTGTTTGTTTAATTTTTTTTTTTCTTACTAACATTGGTTTTGACAAATATATTACTGAGACATTGTCTTACAACCATCACTAAACCTTACCTGTTCTTCAAGTCTCAGTTTTTGAACAAATCCTTTCTACTTCACAACCTAGAGTTGACCAACCTGAAGTCTATAAGATACATATGCATATATATATATATATATATATATATATATATGTAATGTATAATTATATGCAAATATCCATACATATATGTACATACCTACATCTAAATGTATACATACATGAATATATGGGTACAGGACATCACAAAAAAAACGTTAAACACAATGAGAAACAAAAACATAAAGATGAAGACAAAAAAACAAACATTTTTCGAACAACGAAAAAACAATATATATTTATATGTATATGCACATGTATCTCTATCTGTCAATCTATCTATCTATCTATCTATCTATCTATCTATCTATCTATCTATCTATCTATCTATCTATCTATCTATCTATCTATCTATCTATCTCTATCTATCTATACACACATGCACACACATACACACACACATGCACACACACACACACACACATAAACACTTGCACACACACACACACACACACACACACACACACACACACATATCTGAAGGACTTCAGATTGGTCATCTTGAGAGTGTGAGATAGAAAGGATTTACTCAAAACCTAAAAACTTGAAGGAATTTTATTCCCCAATGTGGGGGACTCTTAGATAAGTGTCTTCTACCAAGGTCTCAGTCAAATGAAATTTGACACCTGAAAACTGTACAGAAGCCTGTCATATCCAGTTAGATAGATAAATAAATAGACAACAAAAAGTACAAACATTCTTCAAAATAAAATTACAATGTATGATACTTGCATCACACCAGTACAAACAGGAAAGAATTGCACAATGCTAATTGAATAATGGAGTGCAACAATTCTGTGCATGTCACACCCTCCCCTTCTTTAGCACCTGCATATTTGTGCAGATAAGATCTAACCTCAATCTCCATTTTCCTTTTCTGTTTTTTTTGTTCTCTTGATAAAGGCTGTTTTAAATCCAAAATATTGAAACATAATGTCACGGTGTAAATGGTTTTGCTGTTGTTTCCGCTCTTTTCTATCCAACTCACAATATAATGGCTTTCAAAAACGCTTAACTCAATTCCACAATGCTTCATATAAACCATACTATTCTAATCTCATTACCCCTTAGTTAGGCTATATGTTCTTCCATTATTTATTTATTTATTTATTTAATCTATCAGCAAAAAAAAAAAAACAGGAGGAGATTGGCTACCAGATGAATTTCCCTAAAGCATTGCTTGAAATGCTGTAGCATCCGTAATACAATCAGGAACATTCACCTACCTGAATACTTTAGATTGGCTTGTTACAAAAATCTCTCTAACCTCCATACAAGTTTCATGATTAAGAAGCTTCTCTGGCACATTTTTTTTTTCTACTGCCCTGTTAATACATTTAAATGATCTCAGATCTGAATGCAAAATTTGACCTATTTCCCGGCACTTCATTAACCATGTTTACCCAAGATGATTGACCAATGTTCCTACAACCCAAGTCAAGAAATG
>NC_142945.1:14024851-14082351 GCF_046866305.1 Octopus bimaculoides | reverse complement strand
GAGAGGATATGAAATCATATTTAATCATTTGTCTCTCTGAAACATTTTCATAATTTTGTCCTAAATCTCCATACTTGTTTTCAAACATTTTAGTGAGCCCTTGTTTCATACATTCTGAGTAATATAAAGCTTCCTTTTCATAAATCGCAAGTTACTCTAGTGGCTGAAAAACAGAAAGGAATGTATATCATACCTAAATGATGCATGGATGCCTAGGAAATATGTCCTCTGTATCAAATGTGATACACAGGATAGGCAAAAAGTTAAACTAAGGAGTTGGATTGAAATGCATGCAACAGATTGAATTCCATTGACATCAAGTGAAATCAAAATCGAGTTAAATTCGACGACTGGCACCCATGCCAACATCGTCTCCTTCATTGGACACGAAACTCAGCTTGTGAAGACTTATTGGGGCAAGCGAAAGTGAAATTGTGATGGCACCTGTGCCCAGCATCGCCTTTCTGGCACTTGTGCCCGCGGCATGTCTAAGGACTTTCGAGCAAGATCGTTGCCAGTGCCCCTGGACTGGCTCTTGTGCGGGTGGTACATAAAATACACCATTTTGAGCGTGGCCGTTGTCAGTACCCGCCTGACTGGCCTTCGTGCCGGTGGCACATAAAAGCACCCTCTACACTCTGAGTGGTTGGCGTTAGGAAGGGCATCCAGCTGTAGAAACTCTACCAAATCAGATTGGAGCCTGGTGTAGCCATCTGGTTCACCAGTCTTCAGTCAAATCGTCCAACCCATGCTAGCATGGAAAGCGGACGTTAAACGATGATGATGATTACTGAGGGTCCAAGATGTGGCATTTAACAAGGCACTGCAGTATTAAGCCTACCATTATAGCTATGCCTTAATACAGTGACATCAAGCAGTTTTTTTTGTCTAATGTGCTGAAAATTTTATTTCTTTAATAATTAAGCCATGTGCTTTATTGGAGAGTCACATATACCCACGCATTTTAGTTTTAGATAGATACTTATAAATATGTGTTTCAAAACATGACATTGCCAGAGTCTTTTTTTAAAATTCCATCTTAAATCACCTGTAAAAAAAAACCTAGTGATGTGTCACTGTTGATATGCATGCGATAGGCTTTCCATTACTGCTTTAGTATATCACCGTGTGTAGGTTATTGACAACATAGTGTAAAGGATAGTGAAATAGTAATGTTCTGTTTTGTGTATATAGCATAATGTTGTCGTTAAGATACAATCTATGAGCGACCTATAGATTCTTCTGATGATTGTCTGATAACCTGCAGAATCTGTCAATAACAACTCTCTTTCTCCAACTTTTTTCTTTCTCACTCCTCCATCTCTTTCTCCCCCCTCTCTTCCTCTCATGTATATGGAAGTGTGTGTGTGTATGGCCAATAATCTCATATGTACTATCTCAATAATCTGTGTTATGCAATGCATGATGATGATAAAAGTTGTTTGTAACCATGGCAACATATGAAGTTTATCAAACAGCTAATGAAGAAGATATTTTATTTTATTTTACATCATTTTATTACAGAAATATCTGGAAATTATTCTTAATAAATACTTCAATAGCTACAAAATAATGTTTTACTACAAGTCATTTATGTTTATATCATTTATGGTTCCCTTTTGATGGGATGTGTGATTGTATTCTTTTGTTTCAGTCATGTGACTGTGACCATGCTAGAGCACCACCTTACACTAATTTTTGGTGTTATTCATTTACTGTCACATTCTGCCTACAGTCACACACTTAATGAAAATAATAAAAAAGGAAGAAAAAAGAAGAAAATTTCAATGTGATTATATCAAGACAGAAATATATTTCTGGTTTGAACCACCAAGGTTTCTGCACTGGAAGAGCCTGATTAAGAACCATACATGAACATCAATGAACATTACATCTGTTCATTATGTTATGCTGCCAACCAGCATATTACAGGGAGTGTTTAAAATCTGAGTGTGAATGTGTGAATGTGCATATGTTAAATAGTTTCTGTATATGTGTGTGAGACAGAAAGAATGTATATGTGAGTATTTGTGTGAGTGTATATATCACATATGTATACACACGTGTTCATGTGTCTATGAGTGTATCTTAAGACAAGGTGGTATCAAAATGTTCCCAAACTAGTTATGTTTAATAAAAAATAACTTATTTACCTAAGGTACAAGTTCACAAGACAGCTGACTGCCCTATACATATAGGGCAGCCAGCTGTCTTGTGAACTTGTACCTTACTTTTTCTAATTGGTTTAAGTGTCAATAATGTTATACGTAAACATAGCAACTCTCTCAAGTTTCTCACTCTTGACCCAGACAGCTAAAGTGAGGGTTGCAAGGTGACTATTTCGAAGGAGATGATGTTAAAACTTAGGTAAATAAGTTATTTTTTATTAAACATAACTAGTCTGGGAACCTTTTGATACCACCTTGTCTTAAGATACACTCATAGACACATGGACACGTGTGTATACATATGTGATATATGCACGCTTATTATATATATGCATGCGCACATATGCATGTACACACTCATGTGTACGCTCACACAAATACATATACATTCTTTCTGTCTCACACACATATACAGAAACTATTTAACATATGCGCATTCACACATTTACAGACACACACATGCAAACATGTGTTTACATTCACTCAGGCATACACATCCTTATATTCACACCACCTCAAGCTCACATTCGTATACATACACTCATAATGAGATTCATACATATACAGAGAAAACACATGTTCACACGTACTTGTATACTCTCACAAAAACATATTCAGTCACAAACACACACCTACACATAGATACTCTCATTTATATACACACACTCCACAGACTTACAAATAAACACACGTACACACTGACATACGCACACATACACACACACACACACACACACACTAACGTACTCTTAGAAAAATACACATTCAATCACAAACATACATAGGTTCTGGCATTCACATGCATACACATATATACAGATTTACATTCACACACTCACAGACACACGCACAAACATATACACTCACAAAAACACATATTCTGTCATAGATACACATAGATTCTTACATTCACATACACACATTTTGAACTTAGTAACTTCTTCCAGATGAATAAATTTGCAAGAACAAGTGAGGTGAGTGACAAGGTGGTTAGCCAAAAAACTTTTATTTTTCTATCCTCTTCTGACTATTGGAATCAGAAATATTGGCCCAAAGAATCCTAAAGTTGAAGAATGTAAATCTTGTCAAAACTTTGATCATTGAATTTGAAATTAGGGGAACTGAATCTTGGCATAATACCAAATTTTTAGAAGCTTCTTCCAAACTTTGCCGATGTACAGAGAAAAAGATACAGAAAATCAATTTAAATGTATTTTAAGATTTGCATATTTTCAGAGAGAAAATGGAAATAAGAAAAGGTTAAAATTAGAAAAATTAGTAAAATTCAGATAACCTCAACATTGTGTACTTGTTCTATATGGTTCATTTCGCAGTTCATTTATTTTCATTAATAAGGTAATTGCAGGTATGGGTATGGGTGTGTGGTTAAAAAGCTTGCTTTGCAATCATGTGACTTTGGGTTCTGTCCCACTGTGCAGCCCCTTTGGGCAAGTACCTTCTGCTATAGTTGCCTTGTGAGAGAATTTGGTAGAGAGAAATTGTGTGGAAGTCCAGTGTGTGTGTGTGTGTGTGTGTGTGTGTGTATGTCCTGCCCAGGTCTTCGAAACGCCGGTGTTAAAACGGGGGTATCTGATGAAGTAGAATGTTCTCTATGTGGCTTGTGTGTTTTCTCGTCTACGTTTTATTTGCAATGTCCTGTACCCAGATATGCACCTATACATACAGGTGGATGTTGGTATGCACATACCTGTACGTATATATGCATATACTCATTTACTATTTGTTTATATATATATATATATATATATATATATATATATATATATATATATATATATATGTATATAGATAGATAAAACTTACTTGGAAGAAGATGCGTGGTGTTCGATCATATAATAATACAAATAATATATATATATATGCATATATACATACATATATGTACATACTTATATCTATACGTATATATGCATATGTGGGCACAGGACATCACGAAATGTGTACAACAAAAAATATGGAGTATCTGGCCCCCAACTCACTGAGTTGTATGCAGTTATATTGCAACTATATTCTGAAGGTATCATGATTGGCATGGAATCATTCACCAACCTTTGTGACCATAGAATTGCTGTGTCTCCTCCTTACTTTTCCTTCTGCTGATACTACTACTACTGCTGCTGCTGCTGCTGCCGCCACCGGCGATGCCACCACCACCACCACCACCACCACTACTACTATAGTGGCTTCTCCTCTTTGAATATGGTCAATTTTGTGCCAACTCCACTGTCCCATTTGAAACATTTTGCCTTCATATTATGTCTACTCTCTTCAGTCTCATACTAACCAATATATACACAACCTTTTCTCTCCAGAGCATTAACCATTTGGACAAATTTGAAAATGGTCATTAGGAACTAGGGGTGTACTAATTGTCCAGGAAGATGATGTTGGGGAGATGGGACCAGATACTTTAACCCTTTCATTACCAACCTGGCTGAAACCAGCTCTGGCTCTGAATACAAATGTCTTGTTTTCATAAGTTTTGAATTAAAATCTTCCACCAAACCTTAGTCACAATTTATGTTCCTAACACTAACTGAATGATAACTAAGTTATTTTACTAAATTCTCTGTTATATTTAAAATTAATTGAAGGAAACACAGAGCATCTCAAAATAAATACAGTAAGAAAAGGGTTAAGCCACCGCTCTCTGTGAGCTAAAAGTGAGGAAATGCCATACCTAAGTACAGTAGCATGGGTAAGGAGTGGTCTGTCTGGGCAATGCTGTTATGAAGGCTGTACTTTTGTATCTGCTGTATTAAGCCTATATAAGAAGGGGAACAAAAGGGCCACCCTGAGTAGCACTCACTCTGGCTACCCCCAAAACGTCAAACAGACATTAAGAAAACAACACCAGTTGTTATGCAGTGGTGGAGGACTAACAAAAGGACACGCACGCACGCACGCACGCACGCACGCACACACTAGGCTTATTTCAGTTTCCATCGATATCATGATTGAACCAAATTCGATGACTGGCACCTGTGCCAGTGGAGCGCTAAGAGCACTGTCCAAACGTGATCATTGCCAGAGCAGCTGTCTGGCTTCCGTGCCAGTGGCACATAAATAGCACCATTTGAGCATGATCGTTACCAGCATCACCTTACTGGCACTTGTGCTGGTGGCACGTGAAAAACGTTTGAGCAAGGTCGTTGCCGGTGCCACTGGACTGGCTCCTGTGCAGGTGGCACGTAAAAAACACCATTTTGAGCATGCCCGTTGCCAGTACCGCCTGACTGGCCCTCGTGCTGGCGGCATGTAAAAGCATCCACTTCACTCTCGGAGTGGTTGGCGTTAGGAAGGGTATCCAGCTGTAGAAACTCTGTCAGATCAGATTGGAGCCTGGTGCAGCCATCCAGTTCACCAGTCTTCAGTCAAATCGTCCAACCCATGCTAGCATGGAAAGCGAACATTAAACGATGATGATGATGATGATGAAATTCATTCATAAGGCATTGGTCATCTTGGGCTATATTATAAGACACTTGCCCAAACTGCTGTACTGTGGAACAAAACCTAAAACCCTTTGATTGCAAAAAAAGCTTTTTGACCACCCAACCATTCTTGCACTTATTGTTATTCTTCTTTTTACTGTTAATTTATGTTGTTTTCTTTTTCCTCAAATTTTGATGCTACTGTAGATTATATTTTCTATTACATAAAATTTGTTGTCAAAGAAAAAATGGCAATGACTTGGAAGAATAATTAGTGCATCACACAAAATGCTTTGAAATAAATAATTAAGGCTTTTAATGTTTCCAGTTCAAATACCGTCAAAGTCAGCTTTGCTTTTCATTCTTCTGGGTTTGATAAAATTAAATGCCAGTTAATTACTAAACTGGTGCTAATGACAATAAACCTTGAAACATGCAGCCTTCTGCCAATAGTATTAATATTTGATGATGGCATAAATATTCTTGTTGTTTAGATTATTAATTTTATTTTGTTTTGTTTTGTGTTTATTGTTTCCTTATATTTATTTTACTATATTTTGTTTCTTTGTTGTCTGCATGTGTTTATTTTTATCATAGTTACCATAACCAATTCTATGTTTATCTGAACTTGGTAACAGTTGAGGTTCCACCATTTTCATTATTAATAATGCAAAAATATCTATAAAACAGAACAAAACAAAAAGACAACAAACATCTCTCTCTCTCTCTCTCTGTTTATGTATGTATTTTTGTGTTTGTGTGTAGTGTCTTTGTGTAGACTTTGTATATGTATATTTATGTGCAGAGTGTATAAGTGTGTGTGCTTGTACACAGAGTTTGACCGTCTGTCTATGCTTGTATGTAAGGTTTGTGTCTGTGTAGAATTTGTATGTCTGTGCATGGTTCTGTGTATAGTTTGTCTGTATGTTTGTGTGTCTGTGATACTTTGTGAATATTTTACAATCAGTCCTCCGTTTCTAGTCTGGCTTGAGTTTTTTTCTTTCATCATTTTCATATCTAAATATTTGTCTAGGCTAGTTCATTCTTTTTTTCCTCCCCTTTCTTACAGTGAGTTCATCTATAAATGAACTCACAGTACTGGGCAACAACAACAACTACTACTACTACTACTGCTACTACAACATCCTTTACATCTATTTACAGATGACCTCACAATACTGTGTACAACAACAACCACTTTACATCTAACTATAGACGACATTGCTGTACTGTGTAACAACAACAACAACATTCTTGTATCTATTTATAGAAGACCTCACTGCTTTAAACAATAGTGACAACATCATTACACCTATATATAGATGACCACACTGTGCTGGACTGCAACAACAACTGTCATACATCTCTCAATAGACGACATCACTGTACTGGTCAAGATGAATAAAAATAATAACACCTAACTATGGATGACCTCACACTGCTGGGCTACCAATAAATAGAAACAACAATATACTCATATATTACAGTATTTTCTATTTCATAATAGAAAACTGAATATTGTTAAGCAAGTCTTTGGTCAAACAAAATTTTATCAGCTTTTGTTCCTGTACAGTAGCTTTAAACAAATGTCCACACCAGTACAAATACAAACAAATGAAAAAAAGAAGGAAAACCCAAATGCCTTAAAGAATAACAAGAATAAGTGATAGAGCTAACATGCTGTCAATCAACCTATGAGAATTTCTAACAAACTCTCTCTCAGTTCACACCCTTTTGTCTTAATTTAAAAATATAATAACATAGGTAAAGTTCATTAACTGATATCCACGTAAAAAGCACTGTCCAAGTGTTGGGCCTCATGGAGGCAGTAACATCAAGCCAAGTGAAATTGTAGTTGTGGATGATAAGTGTCGTGTAACTGGCCTTCAGTCGTTGGGCAATATGCTGTGCTTGTGAAGACCTGTCGAACCGAGTGAAATTACAGTTGTTTATTTCTTTATTGCCCACAAGGGGCCAAATATAGAGGGGAAAAAGAAGGACAGACAAAGGGATTAAGTCGATTACATTGACCCCAGTGCCTAACTGGTACTTATTTAATCGAACCTGAAAGGATGAAAGGCTAAGTCGACCTCGGCGGAATTTGAACTCAGAATGTAGTAGCAGATGAAATACCGCTAAGCATTTCGCCCGCCATGCTAACGATTCTGCCAGCTCGGGAAATTACAGTTGTGGCCGATGGAGGCAGTGACAGGTGATCAAGACCTTTGACAATATGCTGTGCTTGAGTAGACCTGTCAGGCCAAGTGAGACCGTAGTCATGACCATCACTGGTGTCAGGTCATTGGTACCCATGCCAGTGGCACATAAAAAGCACCCACTACACTCTAAAAGGGGTTGGCATTAGGAAGGGCATCCAGCCATAGAAGCCTTGCAAAATTCAGATTGGAACCTGGTGCAGCCCATTGGCTTACCAGTTTTCAGTCAAACTGTTCAATTCATGCCAGCATGGAAAGCGGATGTTAAATGATGATGACATCAGTTTCTCTTCTCTCAATCTCTTCTTTATTCCCATCTCCTCCTCTTTTTCCAATACCTCAAGTTCTTTACTCTCTCTTTCTCTCTCTCTTTTTCTTTCTCTCCCTCCCTCTGTCTACATTAGTTTATTTTTCCATCCACCTTTCCCTCCCTCTCTTCCTTTCTACATAAATCTAGTTTTCTTTCCCATCTCCCTCTCTGAACACACCAGTCTATCTATCCTAGCTTTCCTCTCTCTCTCTCATCACATCTCTCTCTCTCTCATCACATCTCTCTCTCTCTCTCATCACATCTCTCTCTCTCTCTCTCTCTCTCATCACATCTCTCTCTCTCTCATCACATCTCTCTCTCTCTCTCTCATCACATCTCTCTCTCTCTCTCTCTCTCTCTCATCACATCTCTCTCTCTCTCTCTCTCTCTCTCATCACATCTCTCTCTCTCTCTCTCTCTCTCTCTCTCTCTCTCTCTCTCTCTCTCTCTCATCACATCTCTCTTTCTCTCTCATCACATCTCTCTCTCTCTCTCATCACATCTCTCTCTCTCTCTCTCTCTCTCTCTCTCTCATCTCTCTCTCTCTCTCTCTCTCTCATCACATCTCTCTCTCTCTCTCTCTCTCTCTCTCTCATCACATCTCTCTCTCTCTCTCTCTCATCACATCTCTCTCTCTCTCTCTCATCACATCTCTCTCTCTCTCTCTCTCATCACATCTCTCTCTCTCTCTCATCACATCTCTCCCTCTATCATCACATCTCTCTCTCTCTCTCTCACCAAATCTCTCTCTCTCTCCTTCTCACCGCAACTCTCTCTTTCTCCCCCACATCTGTCTCCTTCTCTCTTTCATTCTCAACATTTCAGTCTCTTGGCTTGTCTTCTCAATGCATGAATATATATTTCTCTGCTTCCTTCTCATTACTCTAATCTATCTGTCATTCTTTCTCCCTTCATGTTTCTCAATATCCCAGTCTCACCTCTGTTTCTCTTTCATAATACATCACTCTGTCTTTCCTTCCAGATTTCCTACCTCTCTGTCCTTTTTTAAATACATCACTATCTATTTCTCCCCTTCTCTCTTACTACTTCAAATATACACACACTCTCACACACACTCACACACAAAAGAACAACTTAAGGGACACACTGCATTTTATATGAAAAAAAAATCTACCTTTAACTGAACAACTGCTTATAATTATTATCATTTTTTTTTTTTTTTGTGTATTTTAGGTTTTATCCCGGACAAATAGGTTTCAGAAATTGCTTACTGCAAAGATAATCCCTAGAGAGCTTTCATAATCTGAATGAAGAAACTTTTTCAATAGTTAATACCCTATTATCATTGCTATCAAATTCCTGCAAATTTTATATTTGATAATGTATTATGGTGCTCTTGCAAAATAAACCCATTTGTAAGAAAGGGGAAAAAAAAAGACCCTAAACTAACAAAATCAGTGATCAACAAATATGAACAACGTTGATCGTATAATGCATTTAATAAATGAACATGTTGGTGTTCAATGAGGCAGATTTTTGTTATGGTTGGATACCTTTCCTGTCACCAACCCTTACTTGATTCCGGGTAAGGTAAATAGTTTCCCTTAGTCAGGACATATTTTTAGGGCAGATTGTAAACTGTAAAACATTACTTCAATGATGGAAAAATATTGTTTGCAATTGGTGTGTTTTATTGAGACAAGGTGACTGAAACTCAAACACACATACACGCATATCGACATGCATATATATATATATATATATATATATATATATATATATATATATATAGGTAAATGATAGGATTGCTTCAATATTTAAGGGGTAGTCTGAAGTATCCAAGCAACCAGGGGATATTTAAATCCGGAGGCACTCCTGGGAATTACTTGTGTGGGTACCGTCTTCGTTAGGTGTCCAGAGGCAGGTAATTTGTTTAAACCGCAGTTTATAATTATAGTTTATAATTATATACATAACTATATATATATATATATATATATATATATATATATATTCAACCTTTAAATTTCCATGCATAATGATCTGATACTTTAGGCTCTTATTTATCCACCCTGATGATGCAGGCTCAGGATTTTACCAATGCTTGCTTGCTTCCATTGCTGGCTGCAAATTTTTGATGAACATTATGCAGTAAGTCTGAGCCCTCAGAAACAGCTGTGTACACACACACACACACACACATATATTTACATACACATGCCCATGAATGAACAAACACATACATGATGGGCTGCCATCTTTTCTGTTTCCAGCAGTGAAATTCTCTAACAAGACTTTGGTTATCCCCTCTATATCTCAAAATCGTCATCATCATCATCACCACCATCATGACCATCAGCACCATCTTCCTCATCGTTTTTACATTCGCTCCCCATGCTGGCATAGGTTAGACAGGTCATCAAAGTCTTAGTCCATTATTTAGCTGTCCACCAATATGCCACACAGGTCTGTGGCCTAGTGATTAGCATTTTATATCGCTCCAGTCTACAGATCTGAAAATGTGTACCAGCTTAGTGCTGGTACAGCCATATCTCTCTCCAGCTGTAACATCTTCACTGTTCTGCTTGGTCAAAGATGGAAGAATAAAGAGTATGCCTAGGTCTGCTTCCAAATACATAGGAACCTAAAATGATTACCAAGCCACACACATAAGAGTGATGATTATAACTTCTTTATTTTTTTCATGCATGCACCATAGATAGATCTACTTGATCAGTGTTCACCTGCAATTAAACAACAGCAGCCATAGCAACAATGCTATCAACCCAATAAAGGCACTTATATGAAAGTCTCTTAACCTGCTCTAAACTGCTCTAAACACCCTCATATCACATCCTACCGTCTTAAAAAGAAAGGATATGCTGGATAATGTAATTATATATATATATATATATATATATATATATATATATACCATTTTTACTTTTTACTTTTCTGTTTTCCATTTTTTTTTAACCTTCTACATTTTCTATATGCTTTCTTCTCAACTTTTCGCATTTCTTCTCTCATTCCATTTTTAGTTCGTTATGATATGTGGTTTGTGCCTGATGAATATGTTCGAGCTATTTCTCAACATAAGAAATTATTAGTAGCTCATAAAAACATGTATTGTGTCTATTAAATAATATTTATCTCTCCCCAGATGGAACAGTACATTATGTGTGTGTGTATATATACATGTAGATGTAGGTATGTACATGCATATACTCACATATTATTTGTATTATATATATATATATAATATTTATATATTTATATATATATATATAATATTTATATATTTATCTATATATACATATATATATATATTGAGAAAAGAGGAGGTTGCTAGAATTTTGGATAAAGAATTATCTTATCTAGTCATTATTATTAGCACTTTCATTTTTTTTCTGAACTTGTCAAGTTTGAAAAATGAATGCAAGCGTTAATGATAATGACTAGATAAAAAGACTCTTTTTCCAAAATTCTGGCGACCTCCTCTTTTCTCAATATTCAATATCTGTACACCACTTCTAACACTCTATACATACATACATACATACATACATACACACACACACACACACACACACACACACACACACACACACACACACACACACACACACATATATATATATACGCACACACATACACACATTTATATTATAAAGTATATTCAGGTGAAGGTTCTTCTATATAAACCAATGAAATCTGTCACATTTGTAGTATGGTTAAAAATTAAACTGGTTCTCTCCAGCTGGTTTACTGGGTAAGAAGTGGGAGGAGGGAATCAAAAGGTGGCCAAACGTTTTACAGACAAGTCAAGAAACAACTGTAATTAGGGAGGACACTGGTGCCAACAGGTTAACTGTGTATTGAAAGATATGATAATGTAACTGGATTCAAATATCCTACAGGTTTGCTTGAGATCTTGAGGTCTGGCGAAAATAGAGATAAAACAAGCAGGTTGTGTCACATGTTGTGTATCTGAGATCTCTTTAAGCCATGGATTCAGTATTGATAGAAAGAATCATAGCTGAAGCCTCAGTGGTTGTAGCCTTAATCCATTATAATCCATTATCTGATTCAATTCCACCTTCTGACCTTTCTCTGCTTTTAGCGGAGTCCATTCTGTAACCAGTGTTTAAAGAAATAGTCTTTGGTTAAAAGATAATTTCCTTTTTCCTTGTACTGGTTGCTGAGGTCCCCAAAACTATCGAGGAGAAGGAATCAAAGCCCTTACTCTCCCTATGACTAAACTATAGAAATATAAAATAAAATGTTTTGTTGCTTAATATATTGCACGAGACTGAGTGGGTCTTGGGTTCAATTTGTATTTATAGCCATTAAATTGTGCATCTGAATATGGCAGATTACTTCTCCACACAACTCCATTCATGGCTTATTGCAGTTTGTCCAACAGTATCTATACCTAATTTACGGCTGATTGATTAAATAATAATAAGGGCAGGGGTAGTCATCCATAAAATAAACAACTGCTTCAACAATAATAATCAAAACGTACATGCAGCCACCCGCACCCCACCCACTTACCCCACGCATCCAAACACTCTCGAATATATAACAAAGCCATCAGACACTAATACCCATTCCACTGTTTAACAACAAAAGGTATTCTTCCAACCAAATCAATAAACCTTTAAACAGACCATTCGTAGATACGCAAACACACACTCCTGCACAGACACACACATTCACACACACAGGTGTATATACGCAGGCACATTTAGTAGTAGGAACCTAAGGAATAAGAAGCATTTGGGCGAAGTCGTCAAACAAGATTTATGTGAAGTGGGGAAAATATCCAGCTTACTAATCGCTTAGTGTATACAGCATTAGTGATTTCTAAAAGCTCTTGCCAATGCGACAAACTGTATGTTATTTTTCTATGTGTGTAAATATACAAGTGTGTAGATGTACATTCTGCTATATATATATATATATATATATATATATATATATATATATATATATATATATATATATGTATGTATGTATGTACTTATATTTCTTTTTTTTTCTTTACTTGTCTCAGTCATTTGACTGCAGCCATGCTGGGGCACCTCCTTAAAGTGTTTTAGTCCAACAAACTGATACCAGGGCTTATTTCTTAAGCCTAGTACTTACTCTATCAGTCTCTTTCACTGAACTGCTAACACAGACAAACACAGACACAAAGACATACACACACACACACACACATCTTATTAGGTTTGAAAACAGAGAGATGGTGCTCAACTGACCCTACTACACTGTGCAGCTGACAAAATCAAAAGCAAACAATGTACATGTGTGAAATTAAAAATATAAAATGGCGACAGTTTACCAGTCACACCCTGGATATAAATATATATCTTTATCTTTTATCTTGTTTCAATCCTTAGACTGCAGCCATGCTGGGGCACTGCTTTGAATTTTTAGTCGAATAAATTGATCCCAGAACTTCTTTTTAAAGTCTGGTACTTTTTTCTATTGATGTCTTTAGCCAAACTGTTAAGTTACGGGGATGTAAATGCACCAACACTGGTTGTCAAGCAGTGGTGAGGGAACAAACTCAGACACAAAGACACACACAGATATACATACATACATGCATACACACATGCATGCATGCATCTGTGTATGTGTGCATATATACGTACGTACATACATTGCATGCATACATACATACATACATAACATACATACATACATACATATGTAATGGCTTCTTTCAGTTTCTGTTTACCAAATCCACTCACAAGGCTTTGGTTGGCCTGAGGCTATGGTAGAAGACACTTGCCCAAGGTGCCATGCAGTGGCAACCTGGAATCATGTGGTCGGGGGACAAGCTTCTCACCACACAACCATGCCTGCACTGTATACATATGTGTGTGTATGTGTGAGTGATTGTGTGTGTATAAGACTCTCCCATTGAGAACAACATGAGTGTCAAATCTACTCATAGGCTTTGATCAGCCTTGTAGAAAGCTATAGTAGATTAGTGCTATAGTAGATTAGTGCTATAGTAGATTAGTGCTATCATAGAAAGCACTTACCCCACATGACATGCTGTGGGACTGAACCTGAAACCACATAGTTGGGAGCTAAACATCTGAACCTCACAGCCATGTATGTGCTTATTACTAGAGCACAGTAATATTTTGGGCTGATACTGTAGCCTGTTACTTTGGAGTTACCCTGATATATGCTGAATTCCTTCAGCAATCGACACTTAAATCTTATATACATGTTTTGCATATTGAACACTCTATTTGCATGAATATGAAAATAATGATATATATATATGTATATGTATATAATATATATAGTTTTAGGGAAAATAACCAAGTTATTTTATATATATTTTATATATTTTATATATATCTTATCTATAAAGCTCAATTTAATTTTAATTTTTTATGAATTGATTTTAATTGAGTTTTTACCTGTAATTTTGGATTTTGTCCCTAATATTATTATGTATATATATAAATATATATGATTCTATCACCTCTATGTATGTATGTATGTTTAGATAGATATATTTATGTTTGTATGGATATATGAATGCATATATATATATATATATATATATTTCAAGGTTTTTAACTTTTAAATTCGTATATTTAAAAGAAATAGAAACTTCAAACTCGATATATCCAAGATCGATTTATTTACCACTCTATGTCAACATTTCTGTGCCCAAAATTATCCAGTGACTGGTCCATTGGATTTTGGTCCTCTGGAAAATTATATATATATCATCATCATCATCATCATCATCGTTTAACGTCCGCTTTCCATGCTAGCATGGGTTGGACGATTTGACTGAGGACTGGTGAAACCGGATGGCAACACCAGGCTCCAATCTAATTTGGCAGAGTTTCTACAGCTGGATGCCCTTCCTAACGCCAACCACTCAGAGTATATATATATATATATATATATATATATATATATATATATATATTATGATATGTGCATATTTGGATACATAATTGTAAGTTTGGATACACATGTTTGTATAGGCATATGTATGTTTGCACAGATGAATGTATGGAAATATGCTAAGTTTCTTTCCTTTGATTCTTTGACTTCTTCCTATAGAAAAGAAGCTGATTTATAATAATGAAACAAAGCTCCATGGTTGCTAGAATTTGAACAATAGCCATGGGAAAGGTTTACATGCTAAACTTTGTAAAAGCCTTGCATAATTTCACTCTTCTCTATAGAGATTGTATTTGCAAAGCATATGATAATCGGTCTTGGTCACTTTTGTTGTCTAAACCTCACCAGCTGATTTTGTAATGTTACCATCTAGACATTTAGGGAACTACACAAGTATTCCATTAAATATAGGTGCAAATGTAAAATATTATTTGAGTAGGAAAGCTATAAGTTTAGAACAGTTGCTCTTTCTCACTGATTTTGAATGATGTGTGTGTAATGTGTGTATGTGTGTGTGTGTATTTATTTCTGTATTGCCCACGGGGGGGGGGCTAAACATAGAGGGGACAAACAAGGATAGACAAAGGGATTAAGTCGATTACATTTTGCGTTCTTGTCCCATTTTGTATTTTATATATATATATATATATATATATATATATATATATAGCGATGTATGTACACTTTGGTCTCTGATATGTAAATATACATATCTATATATATATATATATATATATATATATATATATATATATATATATATATATATATGTATGTATGTATGTATATGAACACTGAGCCTTATGAAGGAGATGACAGAGGACCAAGGTATGTAGGACATTGCTGTAGTCAAGAAAACCCGCCTATCACAACGAAATTGAGATCCTAAAACCAAGGTCCCACATAAAAAAGCATCAGTGTGGGTGCTGGTTCCATGTTAAAAGCACCCAGTACACTCTGTAAAGTGGTTGGTATTTGAAAGGCCATCCAGCTGTAGAAACCAAGTCAAAGCAGACTATGGAGTCTGGTGCAGCCAGTTCTTGTCAATCCATCAACCCATGCTCGCATGGAAAACGGACGTTAAATGATGATGATGTGTGTGTGTGTGTGTGTGTGCCTGCGTGTGTTGTTGTTGTTGCTGGTTGTGTGAGCGTATATCTACAGCTAAGATATCAAATTTAGTAAACCGCGAAATTAAGCAAATGAAAAAATAATCTCCTTGCATAACTGACTCTTCAAACAAGCTACTTTCTCAAGAGAGTGTTCTCAGTAAAAGTACACATTAAGTTCTGAGACTTAACTTTATAGAAAAACTGGGAATTTTATCAGATAGAATATATCAGTTGGAATTTTGCCATGTGTCAAAGATGCAGTGAAATAAAATTCTGATAAGAGCAGGGTAAGCAGCAGCATTTATTCCCATCAGAGCGAGATTGGTGTTAGTCAAATTAGTGTTAACATATTTAATATGTGCAGCATTTATAAGTCAACTAGAAATAAATAAGAGGTTAGATAAGGAAAAAAAAAAGAATTGATATTTGTCAATGACTAATGTTTATATTTCTTGTGAGGCGTAAAGCACCACTTCTGAACATGTCTCAATGTTATTTTCATCTCATCAGTGAAACATATCCTTCTCCTTTCTTGCTATAAAGTTGTGATTATAAAGATTCAGTAAATGAATATATGGAGTTCTGTATTTGTTGGCATATGAAAATTGAATTTCTAGAGATGCTGTCTACGTGAAGAACAAAGGATAAGATAGTATAAACATATTTAGAATAGGAACATTAAAATAAAGGGCATTGAAAAGCTAAGTAGAAAGTTATATGTAGTGAGAAATGAAAGGATATTCTTTATCGTATCTTCTTTTATCTTACCAATCAAGCCAAGTGAAATCACAATCATGGCTGATACTGGTGTCATGCAACTGGCACCTGTGCCAGTGACATGTAAAATGCACTCTTTGAACATTGGGCCTCATGGAGGCAATGATAAGTGACCAAGATTTTTGGTGATATGCTGTGCTTGAGAAGACAAGTTAAACCAAGTGAAATCATAGTGACGGCCAATGCCAGTGTCACATAACTAGCATCCATGCCTGTGACATGTAAAAAGCACCCACTACATTCTTGGTGTGGTTGGCATCAGGAAGGGCATCCAGCTGTAAAAACCATACCAAATCAGATTGCAACCTGGTGCAGCTCTCCAGCTAACCAGTTTCAGTTAAACCATCTAACCCATGCCAGCATGGAAAGCAGACACTAAATGATGATTCTGTGTTATATTGCATATTGTCCTTTCATGGATAGTTCAAGTGAGATAACAAGTTTTATTCTGTGAGGAAATGCATTTTATATTTTAGTCAGGAGGAAAGGAAGTATCTATGATCTTTCACGGGGTTCTGAAACTTGTGGAGGTCAGAGAGAGAGAGAGTAAAGTAACCTTAAACTAGAAATATGGCCAAAATACTTGCAGCACAGGGGCCTCTGTGGAATGTGCTTAAAGCATCAAGCAGTAGTATTAAACCAAATAATGAATTGCCATGTTTAATTGTATATAAGTTGCACTCATTTGTACTCATGTATAAGCTGTACCTCTAATTCAGTGTTAAATCTTGGTACAAAACTTTTCTCCCTTCATATCCAAATTTGATATCAAATCTTCCTTATGTATACATCTCTTCACAGTTCTTTTTTTTTTTTGTTTCTTTATTTAAAATCAAATATGAAAATGATAGTGACAATCTGTTGGTCGTGACGACAAGGGTTCCAGCTGATCTGATCAATGGAACAGCCAGCTCATGAAATTAACGTGCATGTGGCTGAGCACTCCACAGACATGCATACCTCTAATGTAGTTCTCAGGGAGATTCAGTGTGACACAGAATGTGACAAGGGTGGCCCTTTGAAATACAGGTACTGCTCATTTTTGCCAGTTGAGTGGACTGAAGTATTGTGAAATAAAGTGTCTTGCTCAAGGACGCAACACACCACCAGGAATCGAACTCACAGCCTTATTATTGTAAGTTGACTACCCTAACCACCAAGCCATGAGCCTTCACTAGTGCAACTTATACATGAGTATAAATGGTAAAACTACCACTGAAGTTGGCCAAGGCAGAATTTGAACTCATGACAGAGAACTGAGACAAATACCATGTTGTATTCTTGAATCTCTAATGACTCTGCCAATCTGCTGCTTATAGGTTGTTAAGCCCTCAACCACTACGTCTCCCTTCTTGGAAAAAAGGATGCCGGGGATTGTCCTCTATGCTCAACTCTTTTCAGTGTACATCATAACCAATTCAAACATATGAGTGTTCGTGTGTGTGTGTGTGTGTGTGTACTAAATATTCAAAATAAATGCATTAAAAAAATCAATCTATTATAATAAATATTGCAAAAACATTAAGAAATAACATTATTTTAAAAGGCTTTTTTAAAAGAAAATTTATGTAATATCACAAATATAATTCATCATCATCATCATCACCAACATTTTACATCTGCTTCCTATGCAGGCATAGAGATCAAATAATTCAAAGATACCATCTGCATGCAGAATTAACTTGAAAAATGTCAAATTCAACAGCAACCACGCCAGCTTCTCCTATTTAAAACCATCTGCAAAAGGGATGTGTACTGCCTCTCTTTTTTGAATTACATAATAATTTAAACCAATAAAAGAAAAACTTATGAAACTCTCTTTGACTAAAAAAGCTGAAAGTAGATGCCAACTGAGTTCGAGAATCAGTAATAGTTACTATATGACAAAGAATTTTACTACTAATACATCTCCTACAATCTGGAGTTAAATAACCAATATTGTAAATGTAGATAACTCTGCTGACCATATCTTACAATTTTAGACACGTGTGGGGGAACACCTTTATAATTAAAGACCTCACTGAATTAAGTCAAATCTAATAAGGCTACCACAAAGGAAAAATGATTAAATATGCAAAGAAAAAATGGTTGCATTTATTGTTAAAAATGGATGACACTGCTTGTATAACAGTGACACTCATTTACAACTATCGCACTATTTCAAGATAAGGGGATGCATCCCACCATGCATATACAATGGGCTTCTTTCGGTTTCCATCTATCAAATCTTCTCAAAGGACTTGGCTTGTACCAGACCTTAGCTGGAGATGCTAACCCAAAGTGTCACACAGTGAGACTGAACCCAAAAGCATGTGGTTGGGAAGCAAACTCTTAAACCACACACATACACACAGACACATATGGAGAAAGAGAGAGGGAGAGAGAGAGAAAAGAGAGAGGGAGAGGAAGAAAGTGAGAGAGAGAGAGAGAGAGAGAGAGAGACAGACAGAGCAAGAAAATGGCAGTGAGAGAGATCTGTTTAAACAAAAAACAAAATTAATAATCCGTTTTACTTCTGAACTTTTTATTTTCCATATTCTTTGAAATGTTCTTTCTGAATTCTAGGACAAAAAGAACTACTAAAGTTATTCCTACCCAAACCCCACACATACAACTTAAATAATTTTCTTCCATAAGTATAGCAGATTATCTTGATTGGATTATGTTATGGATGATAAAAACTAGAATTTATTTTGATTAGAATGGGCTTAGTATATAAGGAGTGCTTCCGTATTTAGTTATTTTTTATCTACATGCATCATACCACTGTGTGTTTTCTTGCGTGCAACATGCAGGTATGCATGTGTGTGGAAATGCATGGCTTCATATGTCTATGCATGCACATGCATACATTAATATGTGTGTGTATATGCAGCAGTGTGCATATTTGTATATAGAAATATGCATAATTTATCAAAAATATTCTAAGTCATATATAAGGAAATTGTGTATAATATTCTTTGAAAAGTAATATATTAGCCATAAAAAGCTCTACTTATTCCATTTCAGAGTTCATTTATGGAGATAGCAGTTTAAACACCCAATAATACATTACAGGCTATGAGACGAATATTCTTTTTCAACAATCTTTAAGATCATGAAATGTAATTAATTAACTTTAGTGATGTATTTTTTTTTTTAAATATGCTAGTTTTTCAGGCTTGTTTGCATACTTATATGACATATCTATTAAGTGTATTCCTCAGTACAACTTCGGCAAATACGATAAACCTCAAATATATTCAGTGGGCTTCTTTCAGTTTCCCTTAAACAGTTCCACTCACAAGGTATTGATTGGTCTTGCACTACAGAAAACACTTGCTCAAGATGCCATGTGGTGGGCCTAAACCCAGAACCACGTTCCTGGGAAGCAAGCGTCTTTCTGTGTGTGTGTGTGTGTGTGTGTGCATGCATATATATATATATATATATATATATATATATATATATATATATAGTCTGTTAAAGTCTGTCATACTGGCCATGACGAAGGGAAATAGCCCTGAAACTCGAGTTGCCTTTATATGTTTATATTTATATATTTATATATTTGATCCTTTATATTGAACACTCAATATTTCATCTACATTCAATACTTTCTTTCATGGTGCCATCCATTTTTATTTTATTTTATTTTATATTATATATTGTATATTATATTATATATTGTATATTCCATATTCTATACCCCACATTGGTTCTGCAGGAATATAAATAAAACATAAAAAACAGACAGTGTTGGAACTCTTTTAAACAAAATAATATATTCCTCTATACACAATCATACAAAAAAACCACCTTTCTTGTATTTATTTTTACTCGCATATATATATATATATATATATATATATATATATATATATATATATATATATATATATATATGTATATATATAATAGTATTAATTAATAGTATGAGATGGATTTCGTATCAGACATTTATTAAGTAATACTAGTTAATACTCTTATCCTAACTGCTACAGCAGAGTTCCTGAAGTAGATCCAACAGAAGTGTACCACAACTACAAATGACCACAGGTAGCCTAAACTGTGCCAGTGCTCTACTCAACATTTAAACACACTAAACTAATTATCCTGTAATGTATTATTGAGTGTTTAGACTGCTATTGCCCTAAATGCACCTCAAAGCCATTGACATATCATGAGATGAAGCTGAAATCACCGCAGCCGACCGACTGTGCTGGAGAAGCCTTGCCACTCAATGCACCACATAGTGCAGGAGGACCCAAGACCTAAGATATATATATATATATATTATTCTTTTCTTTTATTCTATTAATCTCTTTCGCCAAACCGCTAAGTGACAGGGATGTAAGCACACCAGCATCGGTTGTCAAGCGATGTTGGGGTGGGGACAAACACAGACACACAAACATATACATTTGGTCGGCCTGAGGCCATAGTAGAAGACACTTGCCCAAGATGCCACGCAGTAGGACTGAACCTGGAACCATGTGGTTGGTAAGCAAGCTACTTACCACACAGCCACTCCTGCACCTATATCATCATCATCATCATCATCGTTTAACGTCCGCTTTCCATGCTAGCATGGGTTGGACGATTTGACTGAGGACTGGTGAACCAGATGGCTACACCAGGCTCCAATCTGATTTGGCAGAGTTTCTACAGCTGGATGCCCTTCCTAACGCCAACCACTCAGAGAGTGTAGTGGGTGCTTTTACGTGTCACCCGATATATATATATATATATATATATATATATATATATATATATATATAGCTGGTTTTAAAATCCCTGAAAGAGATTCACATAATAACAGTACTAAACAGTAATGTTTGTTACCACTTCTATGTGGCCGTTCCATGCAGAACAGATGTTACTACATTTTAACCCGAGGAATACATCTTTTCCCACTGGTTTAACATCCAGTGTCCAGTATCAAGGATAGGAATGCACCCAGAAACCAGCTGATCTACTGGTCTTGCTATGCTGGAGTGGGAGTGGCTCGCTCCCTTACTCGCAATAAAACAGACACAGGCTGTGTGTTGTTAACCAGCAGGAAAAGATGTTTCCCTGGGGTTAAAATGTAGTAATATTTGCTCTGCATGGAACAGCCATGCAAAAATGGCAACAACCATTTCTATATATATATATGTATGTATATGTATGCACGTGCAAGTGTGTGTGTGTGTGTACATCAATCTGCATATTTATGCCCAGACCTAGGCCAGACAGGTTTTTTTGTTTGCTTTTAATATCTAGGTGGTGCTTAAATATAATATTAAATTAAATTGTTTTCTCAAATCTATAATTAGCTTTCCAGTATTTCACTCTCAAATTCTATGCACCTTGGTCTCAAACAACAAAGAATAGAACTGTGTAGCATACATATAAATTGACTTACATTTTATTTATTTGATGGTATTTTACAAGGCTGCCTTTCATAAAATATATGCATAAATGCGAGTAACAAGTGATAAAAAATCTATGTGAAATATGTGCTATAAAAATCAATGCTTCCTAAAAACAAAATGTTTTGTAAGAAATGCTAGAATGCTGTGTTTATACAACTCTGTTTAGATATGTCTGTTATAAATAACTCGGTAATTCTTATGCAGATTTGTAGCTAGTTCAATATGTTTTAGTTATCTGTTTAGAGGAGGGAATAGGGAGTCAGCTATGACAGCTAAACACTCTGCATAATAAATGAGTTCCTATATATCATATGAATTTGTCAATTGTTTACCATGCAGCAATGTCAAACTGTAAACTTAGCCATATTCTGAATAGAGATCCATAACATAAACACCCTACTAAGTATATTGTGGCATCATATAATCAACTAAGATCCTTCAAGATAGTGTCTTGCCATAGCCACAGTCCAATCCATGAGACTAGTAAAGCAAGCCATTTTGCACCATTGATATGTGGCATAAAAATAAACCTTTTATGGTCATAAGATAAGTTGGATATTTAAATATTAAGAAAACAGGAGGGCTTTTTATGCACTGAACCTATGAAAGTATGATTAATTGTAGCAAAGTGCAATATATTGGGTGGCCCAAAAGTAGGTTTACAGTTATTCAACTATCTCTTTCGCATTCATATATTAACAGTTTAGATCTTAATTATAAAAAAAATATGAAACCATTATTCTATGCTAATTTAGTTAATTTTGTCAAGCTCCCTGGTTTATATTTATATCTATATATATATACATACTGCATACATACATATATATATATGTGTGTGTGTATATTTATAAATATACACACACACATGCACACTCATGTACTTACATATACATGTCTGTATGTACACAGGTGTATGTATTCTTGTCTCTTTTTCTCAAAATTGCATGTTAATTGTGAACAAATATTGGCATCATACATGTAGTATGCTTTGTTTGCTATTTTGTTTTTTAAAATGTCTAGCCAGGTATAAGTTAGCAACAGAAAGAGCATCCAGCTGTAGAAATCTGCCTGAACAAACTCCATTTGATTTATGCAAGGTCATAGAAGTTACATGATGATGATGATGATGATGATGAGTAAAACTTAGATCTGATGGTGTGATTTAACACATTTAGCATCCTGTATTGATATATTTGAAGATGTATGGAAATATTTGAAGTAAAATAATAAAGGAATATAATTACTTTGTTTTCATTATAAATTTTCTGTCTGTAAAATTCATGACCTGAGTAACAAAAATCTGTCTGGTATAGCTAGAACGGAATGTGAGTTGTTATGATATTGTTTATTGTGTTCACTAAAAATCAACATTTATTTGCATATTTATATGTTAAATTCTTCTTGTAACCAATCAATATTTAAATACGAGCCATTTGTTTGTACAAAGTGGCATCATTTATTAAATGTTTTGGACAATGTTTATGGACGTTTTACCATTTACAAAACAGCTACAAGAATTTATTAGAAAGGTATATATTTTGCTTGTCTTGGAATATTGAATTTTGAAATTCCATTTGTATAGAAGCAGGAAGAAATGTTATTTCCAAGAGCCATAAAAAGCTGAAGATAAAAATGGTTATTGTTTCAAATATTTTGTTCGGATTTTCATAGTTATATTAAGGAAAAGCTAAAGGCTGGAAATATTTATGGAGACCATTGAAATACAGAATTATTAAAACAAATTATAAAAACTCCAAGCAATATGGGATTGGGTAAAATTTGTTGAGAAGAATGCAAGCAAAGCAATTTGTACTCTAACTTCTAAACTGGAGGATTCTGTTTAAATGATATAAAGCTAAAAACATCTGCATATTGCTCTCTAAGATCTAGGCTTCAGTATTTTAGAATAAATTTCTATTTCTTTCGAAGTCATTAAAATATTATCTAACAAATTGATCACAAGAATTTGCTCTTGTTAAAAATGTTAGTGTATAACTCTTGAAATGTTACCATCATTCAATACATTCAATACGAAAAGATAAAATTTCACTTCCTTTTCAGTTATTTTACCAAATGAATAACTCAGAGAAAAGCTTTGTCAGTCATAATGAAAGTTTATAGAGGATTAGGAGGAAACATACCTAATTAACAAATATTAGTACATTCAATAGACAATAGGGTATTAATTTGTGTAGCAGCTAGAGGTAAATTAAATGAAAATATTGAAATTTTTGCAACTGCCAGGTTTAAGATAAAGAAAGAAAATATTAATTTATTTTTCTGAACTAGCTGTAGGTGAAATAAAAGATTATTATTAAAATAAGCAAACCAATGGGTTCATATTGGTACTTATAGAGTGGATTGATAGAATCTTCAGAATGTCAGGTGAATATCTGTGGTATTTAGTTATATTTTGAGATCAGATCCTGCTGAGTACATCCTTGTCTCTCATCATTTCAAGGCTAATAAAACTGAGTAAATATGATTACTCTCAACCCCTTTGTCATCATATTTCTGTTGAAATGCACTGCATTTGTTTGCATTAATTTTTAAAATTTCAAAGCATTTGGTACTTTCCTCTACCACTTCACTCTTTTTCTCTAATGTTAGGAGAGTAAGGGAGAAAAAGAAGAAAAGAAAATTGATCATATATAATTCCAAAAGGTCTTAAATGAATATAGACCAACAATTTCATTATCTCAAGTTATGTTGTACTGAAGAGCCCATAAGAAGGGGGAAATTGTGTTATCTACAACTACTAGGACACTTAAAAAGAAAAAAAAATTGATTGCATGGAAATATTATTTCATATGTTCTCTCACTCATAAGAAAAAGTCCTCTCATAATAATAATAATAATAGTAATAATAATAATAATCATAAACCCTGAAGCAGTTCTCTTCCCTTAAAGGGAATCTTCACCCTCCCTTCTCTTTTTTTAGTAAACTCTCTCTCTCTTTCTCTCTCTCTCTCTTCTCTCTCTCTCTCCCTCTCTTCTCTCTCTCTCTCTGTCCCTCTCTTTGAAAGCAACTATGGATGGCAGCACTACCAGTCCCTAGTCAAATTTCCAACTTTGTCATTATTAAGTTGATCTTTGGAACAAATTAACATGAAATTTTGAAGGAAGGTTTTTATGTAAATCCCTTCAAAACAGAAAGTTTTGTATCATAAAACCAGGGACAGTCTCCAGTGGGACGATATAAAAAGGGCTTAAGCCGAAATGTTTGGAGCCAAAAGTCTTTCAGATTTTGAATTTTTAAAATTTAGAATCATGATATATTTGCATATATAAAATGGAAACTGCTCTGATGTTTATTTCACTTTCTACACAGGTGAAACATGAAGTGCTAATATGCTTTTATGAAACTTCCTGGTGCAGTTAATGCAAAGTTAACCCCTCACTTCACCGTGGCAAAAGTGAAAACTTAAACAAAACTTAAAGGCTTCACATGAAAGTGAAAGCATCTTATTATCTATATTTAAATGTATTAAAATATTATACTGTATAGAACAATGTACTAATACTAGTTTCTTTTCATATTATACATGCAAGGAAGGCTAGAAATACTCAGCATAATTTCTGCTTCATATACAAGAGAGATATCTATTATGAAACTAAGAAAAGTTCTATTTCATGTTAAATTGATCATAAATACATGTATTTTTAATATTTACTTATTCATGAGTCTTATAATTTGCATTTCTGAAGTACAGCAGTATAAAGTGATGTTTCTAATAGCTAAATATAATTTTCTCCTGTGCTTCTTCAATCTGAATGCATGTTATAGTATTTAATATAGTGAAATAGTTTCATTTATCACTGTAATTTCACTGCTAAGGCATGAGTATGGCTGTATGGTTAAAAGTTTTGTGCCTGAGCCATGTGATTTTGGGGTTCATTCCCATTGCATGGCACCATGGGCAAGCGTTTTCTATGATAGCATTAGTCTGACCAAAACCTTGTGAGTTGATTTGATAAATGGAAACTGCAGGAAACTTGTTCACACACACATACACCTCATCATCATCATTTGATGCTGGTATGGCTTGGATTGTTTAACCAGAGCTGGTAAAGCTAGGGTCCGTCCGTCCATCCATCTGCCTGCCTGCCTATCTGTCTGCCTGTCTGTCTGTCTGCCTGTCTGTCTGTCTGTCTGTCTGTCTGTCTGTCTGTCTGTCTGTCTGACTGTATGTCTATCTTTCTTTCTGTCTGTTTGCCTGCCTGTCTGTTTATCTATCTATCTATGTCTGTCTGTCTGTCTGTCAATCTATCTATCTGTCTACCTACCTACCTGCCTACCTACAAACCTATCTATCTGCCTGTCTGTCTGTCTATTTATCTACCTACTTCTCTTTCCCTCTCTCTCTCTCTCACTATCTTCCTCACTGTCTATCTACCTAACTACCAATCTATTCACTTGTGTGAATAATATGGTTAGGTGCACTTGAAAATGTATACTTATTATTACTGTATCATAAAGTATTATCAAAAGTCACAGAACGCCTAAAGCTGTTTACATTGATACATGTCTCAAACGACTCCTTGTCTGTCTGTCTGTCTGTTTGTCTGTCTGTTCGTCTGTTTGTCTGTCTGTTCGTCTGTCTGTCTGTTCGTCTGTCTGTCTGTCTGTCTGTTTGTCTGTCATGCACACACACACTTCTATCAATTACACACTTGTCATCATCATAATGAATCCATTTTCCATGCTAGCATATGTTGGATAGTTTGACAAGACCTGATGGGCCCAGCATCTGCATCATTATTCCTATGTCTGCCTGGGAATACTTTGTAGAGGCACATGACCTAGTAGTTAGGGTGTTGGACTTATGATCATAAGGTTGTGCTTTCAATTCCTGGCCTGGTTGACACATTACGTTCTTGAGCAAAGCACTTCATTTCACATTGCTCCAGTTACACTCAGCTGACAAAAATGAGTAATCCCACAATGGACTGGCGTCCCATCCAGGTGGGGAACTTATATGCCATGAAACTGGGAAACCAGCCCTTAGGAGCTGGCAGGACATGAGAAGGTAGCTTTACTTACATTTACCTTGGCATAATTTCTATGGCTGGATGCTTTTCCAAATGCCATTTAACCAGCAGTATATTCTTTTCCTGCTAGCACTAAAGGCTGCCATGACATTTACAAAATCATTGACCCTGAGTAGACAACTTTATGGTTGGAGAGAAGGCATAAAAGAGGGGCAAATATATGACAGAATGGGTTAAAGTAGAATATATTTCTTGTTTCTGATATACATATTATTTTTAACCACAGCACATCAACAAGAGATGGTATCTCAGGATGAATGCCAGAGTAAAATTGCCTTTCACGAGTTATTTACTTATAACATGACACATAGATGGTGATTCATCAGATATTCCATTCTATCATGGTTCTTTAAACAACTGATTAAACATTCCAGAATGCAACCAAACTGAATTTTCAAAGAGAAGAAATCAAACAGATGTCATCTCCTTGCCAAGCTGTCCAGCAAAACCAACTGACAGTTCTCTCTTGCACTAATACCACCTGCAGCCATTGTCAAAAATAGATTCTTATTTTCTATCGTTTTACTTCTGGTTGCTTTTATATATATAATATAAAAGTCTCTGTTGTATTCTATGGACCTCGTATTTTATTGTATGTTGCTTTATTTTAGTTTTTGAAATTTTTCTTTAGTCAGACCTTAAGAATCAATGTATAAAAAGTGAAAGTTTTTTAACTGAATACTTCCATTCTATAAGATATTCACCATTATGTACATCCATTGTTAAAGCTTTCATTATTAAATGCTTTCCACTTTATTTATTGAATACTATCAATAAATGTTAACTCATGAAATTTTTTAACTATGCCATCAAATTTCATGTTGATAATGAATAATATCAATCATAATGATGGCAGTGAATTTCTTTTAAAAGGAATATGCAATTGCCAGGGTGAAATGAAGTGGTCACTCTTAGTTGAATGCCTATATAGGCATTGATTTGATTTCTCAACAGGAATTTCAAAAGAAAATCTAGAAGCTTTTCTAAACTTTGTCAGTGGAATATAGGACAATAAGTGAAAGAAATTAGTGTGGAGTTGGTATATGGAAACTGAAAGAAACTAGTCTCGGTTGGCGTTAGGAAGGGCATCCAGCTGTAGAAACTCTGCCAAATTAGATTGGAGCCTGGTGTAGCCATCTGGTTGCACCAGTCCTCAGTCAAATCGTCCAACCCATGCTAGCATGGAAAGCGGACGTTAAACGATGATGATGATGATGTATGTATATATATATTTATTTATTTATTTATATATATATTGTGTGTGTGTGTGTGTTTGCTATCCCTTCCCACCATTATTTCACCCCCAGTGTTGGTATATTTATGTCTCCATAATTTAGCAGTTTGGCAAAAGAGACTGATAAAATAAGTACCAGGCTTAATAAAAAAAAAAGAACTGGGGTTGATTCATTCAGTTAAAAATTCTTCAAGGTGGTGCTCCAGCATGGCCACAGTCTAATAACTGAAACAAGTAAAAGGTAAAAGATATATGATAAAGGAATTTGTTCTTTTGTTCAATTACAAATGTTTTTGTCAATTTTCAAATAATCAAAAAAAAAAAAGCTTAAGTTCTGCTTCTCAATTCTTCAGATTTTCTTTCTCACTCTTTAACCCTGTCACTATAAAACTAATCTCCATGTTTATTCCAGTAAGGGTGTTAAATATCTATCAAAAAATAGAATTGGTATTTTCAGCAACTCACATTGCCCGAGTAAACTTGACATATCTCGACGGAAAAAAAAAAAAGTTTGAAACATAATATTTCTCAACAAAAGATAGACAGGTATATAGAACTGCTTGCTGCAGTTAAGAGTAATAGCATTTTGAGGGGATAGATGGGATTTCTAAGGTGGCGAGCTGGCAGAAACATTAGCACACCGGGCGAAATGCTTACCGGTATTTCGTCTGTCTTTACGTTCTGAGTTCAAATTCTGCCAAGGTCGACTTTGCCTTTCATCCTTTTGGAGGTTGATAAATTAAGTACCACTTGCATACTGGGATTATCTAATTGACTGGCCCCCTCCCCCAAAAATTTCAGGCCTCGTGCCTAGAGTAGAAAAGGATATGTGATTTCTGAAATATAAGGGTCAAGACATAATTAGAACTTTATGAGTTCCTTTTATGTGCACAATAAATAAACAATATTTAATAATCTGTAGCATTATGTAATGTTTATTTATCTTTTAAACTAATTATAGACAATTAATAAAAGGCAAAGTCCTAATTATGTTTTAAAGAATGAAAGTATCTAATAATGAAATAAAAGAAATTATGAACTAGTGGTATATAGCAGTGACAAAAAAGTGAGTGTTATTTATGAAATTAAATATTGCTTATTATTTTTACTCTAGTCATTTTTTGTTTTTTTGTTTTTACATAAAATAAATTTTGAGAGCATAGTAAACATACAATAAGATAACAGATGTTTTAGAAAAGACATTGATGACCACATGATAATTAGTTAAGAGGTGGTGCACTGAATAACATACGGAAATTCCTAATGAATTGAAGTTTCTCTCTTAATGGGAGACAGTAAACAAAAGCTAAGTGGTAAACAGAAAGCCTCCAGCATGTAGGTACACATACATATACACACACAAATACAAACCTACATATATCTGGCTACAGTAAAGTATTCACTGCATGCATAAACACTTAAGCATACACATACAGATATACAAACCTATATACATATATATATATATATGATAGATCGCTAGCCACTACACATTCTTTATTTTCTCTCCTTGTTTCTTTCTGTGTTCCTTTCTGTGGAAGAGTGTAGGCTTGAAACGTTAAAGACTTTTTCACTTCTTGAGTGTTAAACTAATACATCTGTTTGTTGTCTACACCACCTGTCTTCATCTTTTTTTTTTTTTTTGTGAATTCTCCCTATATATAGATATAATCCGAATTGAGAGAATGAAGCAGGTAAAATCCAGGTTACATATGTTTCCCAGCTAGTAGAACCTCAGAAGTAATAATTACTCAATGAGGGGTGCTCCACTATCTATTCATTGGCTGAAGATACCTTAGTTAAATGAAGGTTACATAGTCCTTAAGGAATCCCAAGTTAACTCACCAGAGATATAATTCAAAGATATCTTCAGCCTGATGAGTAGATAGTGGAGTACTCCTTGAGTAATTATTACTTCCAAGGTTCTGCTAGCAAGGAAACATAAGTAGCTTGGATTTTACCTGTTCCATTCCCTCAATCTGGAATATTATTCACATTCATAGTAACCTTAGTTGCTAACTATCATCATCATCATCGTTTAACGTCCGCTTTCCATGCTAGCCTGGGTTGGACGATTTGACTGAGGACTGGTGCAGTTTAGTGAACTTTAATGAGAAACATCTACAACCTTCTATGCCAATAAACTATTATTGTTCCTGAAAATAGTTTTTATACCTACCATGGACCACTTGAAGCTTACTAACTTCCTACACCTAGATCCTTAGATTTTATAATTACATATCATATACACACACACACACACACACACACACACACACACACACACACACACACACACACACACACACACACACACACACACACACACACATATATATAATGATATGTAATTGTAAGATGCAATACACATAATGATAAGACACCTGGCTTAGTGTTTAAGCAACTAGGTTGTCATTCATAAGGTTGCAAGTTTGATCCCAGGTCTGGGAAGTGCATTGTGTCCTTAGGCATGACACTTTATGTTATATTGCTCCACCTCACTCAGCTGACAAACATGATAGAATACCCTTTCAGTGGGAAGTTAGCAGGGCAATACAAATAAGTCAGTGGCACAACCAAAAACCTTCAAGCATGAAGAAGATATTCAGACTATTGGATCCTTTATCCTTATGTTGCTTATAAAATTAAAGAGTTCTGTATTTAATAATGAAGTGTATCAGCCATGAGAGATGAAAGATGCCTTATCTGTAATTGGCTTATTTTCTTTGATCTTGCAGTCTTGTCATTTTCTTTCCATTATTACTAACTAATTAAGTGGATGTCTGGCATGTTCTTTTCTTTCATTATGTCTTCCTCCTTTACTTGGGAGAGTGTGCTTTGTTGGGTGACAAAAAGAGACATTGTGGGTGAGTGAGAGTAAAAGACAGTGGGGGAGAATAAAGAAAAGAGGAATGGAGAGGAAAAGCAGGCAGATGTGAGCATCTTTCCCTTTTTACAATAATTTCAAATCCCCTGATGTCTATATACGAATGCTTTCATCATTGAATTTCTTTATTTTGCTCATGAATAATATGTTCAACAGTGGATTGCTACATCTTTGCTTTATATTATGTATAATATAAAAGTGATTTGTAACTTCTTAATGAATCGAATCACCAATGGAAACTGCAAGTACTATACTTTTATTGTTGAATAGACATGACTTCTCTCATTTTGCTCATGTATAATAGAGCTTTGTGTCTCTTAGTTTTGTATGCTTTCATTGGAACTACTGACTTTTTAAGGTCCCAGTATTTTCTTTCTGCATCTCATCACTGAAAATAACATAAAAAGTTCTTTTAATATTTATTGACATTTCTATTGGATTTTATTACAACGAAGTATTAAACAGGATTCCACTACTAACGCAGTATAAAATCTCATAGAATACATCAGAGCTTTCCTTTCTAAATAACTTGCATTACATAAATTTGCCTAAATCACTTGAGATCAAAACTGACTTTTTAACAGTGTTTTGAGAGGAGAAACAGATCTACATTTCTCAGAAAAAAATGTTGTTTGACTAATGTAATTTGATGGATATATATATATATATATATATATATATATGGCAAGTAGGAATTCAATTTTATACATTATTTCTAGCTTCAAAAAGTCAATGATTCAAGGTTTTGTCCAGAAGTCATATCCAACCACGTGCTTTCACATACCAACTTTCTCACCTATATATATATATATATATATATATATATATATATAAACAAAAAAAAAAGGAAAATGCTTTGAGATCATGTAAAGAAAGCAGTTTTCAGAAACCAGTTCCTTATTACATAGTTTATCAAGTGTTTGTTTAGTTACCTTATAGAAAAATTAATGTTCAATGCATTTTAAACCATTTCATCCGGAGGGTGGGGTGGGGGTCTTTAAAACTTCCCTCAAAGTAGACCAATGGAATTCAAAACAAAGAGGTTTCATAATAAAGACTGATTTATGTTATACATACACCATAACAGTTAAAATATCATACTCATACGTGATTTTAGTAAAAATCATAATATATAATCACAAACATGTATTTATTTTATATTACCAACCGGTACAATTGCTGTTTTCTACATTACCTGTAATTTTATGTTATCTTTGTCTGTTTTTTACAGCAGGTGTTAGCAGTATAAATAATTTATCTTAATATGACTAAGTAATTTATTTTCATTAGCTTGTCAAAAATCAGTGTAATTTTAAAAAAATGTGCATTTTATTCTCTGTTTTACTTTTCTTTTGTTTTTATTCATTTGTTTTATAAACTCATTAAGTTTCCCCAAAACACTTTCCAAAACACATTAGATATTCCACATATGTTATGGAAAATGATATTTAATAAACATTTCATGTTACATCATTTAACATTTTATATTTCATCATTTACTATTTAAATCTACAACTAAATTACAACATATGTTACTTGTTAGCCAAGTTAATCACCAAAAAATTGAATTTTATGAATTGACAACAGTAAAAGAAAATATCTTTATCTTGGTAATATCTTTATGGGGTTCTGATATTATAAACAGAATAACAGACAGAAAGTGTGTGTGTGTCTTTGATGGGAGAAAGTTACAAGCTGATAAAGAGTTATGGTAAGAGAGAGAGAAAGAATGTAAGAGAAAAAGACAGTATGAGAGAAGCCAAAAGAAAATGGAGGATGTAAAACAAGTATCGGGGGGGCGGTTATAATAGAGAAAAAGAAAAACTTATGCAGCAAGCTCACCTTAACCCTTTAGCATTTAAACTAGCTATATCTGACCTAAATATTCTTCCTTTTGTTTGTTCAAAATGGCCAGATCTGGTCTCTCACACCTACCCTATAAAGCCATACTAAAAATAAAAAGACATAATTGAAATCGCAAAGCTATGAGATACTGTATGATTAATTCAAAATTACGTGAATAAATAATCATTGCATTTGATGAGTGAAAGTGTGTGGCTTAGTGGCTACAGTATTAGATTCACACTGTAAGGTTGTGAGTTTCATTCCCGGTGATGTATTTTATCATTGAGCAAAACACTTTATTTCATGTTGCTTCAGTTCACTCAGCTGGCAAAAATGAGTAATACCTGTATTTCAAAGGGCCAGCCTTGTTACATTCTGTGTCATGCTAAATCTCCCTGAGAACTACATTAGGGGTACACGTGTCTGTGGATTGCTCAGTCACTTGCACATTAGTTTCACAACCAGGTTGTTCCATTGATCGGATCAACTCTTGTTGTCGTATTCGGCAGAGTGCCAGAATACAATTTGATGGAGCAATCTGAATACTGAACGGTTAAATGTCCAAATAACATATATGGTCCAACGAAGACCAGTTTTTGAAGATAATAGGTTGATGATACATACATAAGTCCCACTTTGCTCCCTATCGAATTATAGACCAATGATGACGTCTCTCCTTTGTTTCCAACTCTGGGCTGCCTCTGTTCTGCTTCTCTCCACTTGCAGCTCTTGTTGGTTTTGAATTGTTATCGATTCTTCTGTAACTTTTGCTTTTTTATAGGTAGGGGTGTTGGCCTTAACACAAACCCATTTTCACCAATGGAAAGATATGATCCATACCAGTCAGACCTCTATCCTTTGACCTGTTGAGTATGAGATGCCCTACAAAGAGCGTGTGCTCTGCCGATATAGCTCTCAGGGTGACTGAGACACACACAGGACTGGAATCTGTGACAGGATTCGATGATAGAGATGAGGTGAAAGTGACTGTAAAGAGCTAAACACACAAAAGTGCACACCAGGAATTTTTTAAAGAGGATTTGAAAGTCAGCTTCATTGATAATGCAAATGCACTGCTTGTGGTGGAGACTGCGTTGAGCAAAACCTTTGTATAGATGAGTTACTCTACGAACATGTTTGATTAGAATGATCTGGAAATAAAATAATAAAAGTGTTATGCCTACTTTTGCATTACTGTTGAACAATAGTTGTATGACATAAGATTTACTGATAATATTGTCATCAAAGCTATTTTTATTATAGTTTGTCTGAAATAAACGCACAGATATAAAATAAGTAGGTTTGAAGTGCTGATCTCTTACTGTGGAGGAAACCTGTGAAAGAGGTAGACCCCAAGAAGACGTGAGATGAGGTGGTGAAAAATGATCTTTAGATGTTGCATTTCACAGAGGCAAAGACGAGTGATTGAGACATTTGATGATTTGCTGTGCTTGAGAAAACTTGTCAAGCCAAGTGAAATCATTGTTGTGGCCAGTGCTGGTGACATGTAAAAAGTACCCATGCTGGTGGCACATAAAAGCATCCCACTACACTCTTGGTGTGGTTGGTGTTAGGAAGAGCATCCAGCTGTAGAAGCCGAGTCAAATCAAACTGGAACCTAATACAGCTCTCTGGCTTAGCAGTCCCAATCAAATTGTCTAACCCATGCCAGCATAGGAAACAAACACTAAATGATGATGATGATTGCAGTTCTACATAAACTCAAGGCAAGGTTGATTTCTAAAACTGGAGAGAGATAAAATATGTTGTGATCAAAGTAAAACAACAGGGATCCATTGATTTTTCATTTCTGGATGGTTACAACACAGTGAAAGCATTTATCTTGTTACTTTCTCATATTCATGATTCTTTTCATATCTTTCTTGCTCTCTGTGAAACAATTCTTACCATCACAGACATACATATATACAATGTGTGTGAGTGTCTGCAATATCTATCTATCTATCTATCTATCTATCTATCTATCTATCTATCTATCTATCTATCTATCTATCTATCTATCTATCTACCTGTCTGTCAGTACTCAGAGTTTCTCATTAACAATCTCTAAGTTTACTGGAGATCAGAAACAAGAAACTCTGAATCGGTTCAACTTTGAGTGTACATTAATATACACGGATACACACACACACACACATACAGACACGTGCACACACACACACATACACATACACAGAGTGGTTGACATTAGAAAAGGCATCCAGTCATAGAGACCATGCCAAAACAAACAGTTTGGCCTGCTCTCTGACCAGCTCCTGTCAAGCCATCTAATCCATGCCAGTATGAAAAATGGACATTAAACAATGATGATGATGATAAATATGTGTGTGTGTATGTGTATGTATATATATATATATATATATATATATATATATATATATTAATATAGAATGTTATTTCTTTATATTTTCAACTATAACTTTATAACATTTTGTTTTTCATTTTGTTTTATTTTAGCACATATTTGTTGAATTTTACTATTTATTATGATTTTACAATTCTAATGGAATTTTTCGATTAATTTGATAAAAATAATTCTATGCAGTTGTGAATGTGGATCTTGGCAATATATATTGTTTTAGTTTTGTCAGATGAGGCTTGTCTGAAATTACTTTAATCAAATTAAGCAAAAAATTCCATTAGACATTGTAAATAATAAACCTCAAATGTAAGTTGCAAATATCAAACAGAAGCAAAATAATATAAAGGTATAGGAGCTGAATAACTAGAAATGAAACATTTCTATAATAAGCTAGTGTGTGTGTGTGTATATATAAATATATATATATATATATATATATATATATATATATATATATATATATATCAAAATAAGCAACAAGGATATCCGGATATACAGTGTTACAGACTTTGTCTGTAACAATGTATATCTTCTTGATATCTTAGTAGTTTCTGTGCTGGAGTAAAAGCAGCATGTTCTTTGTCTATCTCATTAACTTCTTGGAAATTTTAGGTATAATTATACTAATGTGTCCATCTGTTTTAATTTTTAATTAAATTCTATGTCTTTGTGCAGCTGAGGATTGCTCTGCATTTAAATTGATGTAATGATTGCATTGTTCAATTAAATGGAGTTGCATGAAACGATTGTACTGCATTACCTCTGGATATCCTTGTTGCTTATTTTGATTTTAATCACCTTACATTGAAACTGTATGGATAACACCTTACTAAATTCTGGTGCCTCAACTTAAGTACCATATTCATCTGAATCTCTCTCTCTCTGTCTCTCTCTTTCTCTTTCTCTTTCTCTCTCTCTCTCTCTCTCTCTCCCTCTCTCCCTCTCTCTCTCTCTCTCTCTATATATATATATATATATATCTATCTATCTCTCTCTCTATATATATATAGACTGCCCAAGGTACCACATAGTGGGACTGAACCCAGAACCATGTGGTTGAGAAACAAGCTTCTTTATTTCATAAATATTTGCCATAAAGGCATTACAAAGAGGGGACGAACAAGGACAGACAAACATAAAAGGGGTGAAGTAGCTGTATCGATTAAATATTTACAATTTTAAATATACAATAATAATTTGATTATATTTACAATATTCGATTCAAGCATTACTCATTACAGTTGCAATTTGTAATGGCTTTCCTGAAGGATAGGCATCCGACCACCAGGGTAGACCCCTTGCTTTTTCTTTCCCTTGTTTTTGGCTCCCACTTACCTGGTGCCAAACACTCTCAGCTTCCTCGCCACAGGTTTCCATCTTCTCATGAATCTGTCTCGTGACAGATACCTCTTCTCTAGCCTCCACACAGCCACACCTGGCCTCCACACAGCCACACCTGGTCTCCACACAGCCACACCTGGCCTCCACACAGCCATGCCTGTGAGTGTATGTGTATGTATATATATATATATATATATATATATATATAAAAGATAATAAGAGTGAAAAAACTACAGAAGGCTTGTGTTACATGGTTAAAGTATATATTTAAATTATGTCAGAAAAATGTAATAAAAATGTTATAAAATCTTTTTGGTATATAAACATTAATACAACGTTTATATATCAAAAAGATTTTCTAACATTTTTCTGACATAATTTAAATATATACTTTAACCATGTAACACAAGTTTTTTCACTCTTATTATCTTTTATACATCCAACCACATGCTTTCACATACCAACTTTCTCACACACACACACACACACACACACACACACATATATATATATATATATATATAAAATATGAATGAAAGAAAATGGAATTCATGAAACTCTTTATTCTGTTCTACTCTAGGCGCAAGGCCCGGAATTTTAGGGCTAGCAAATGACTCAGAGTTACATTACATGTGTGTGTGTGAAAATTTTAATGTGAAATTTAGATCATCCTAAAACAAGGTTATGTCATAGAGCTAGAGACAGTCTCTTGCTTTTGATATTAAAAAGGTTTTTTAACTGTTTCAAACCTCACAATGCAAACCCTGGTACCATATGGTAGGCTTCTGCACAGTTTTTGTTTATCTACTTTTACTCATAATGCTTGGGGGTCAATGAAAGGTTTACTTATCCAAATTGCTGCTCAGTAGAATTGAACCTGCAATCATGGATTTATGAAATGAACACCTTCCCTGCACAACAGTTACTGTGACAGAGGTAACATGTGATTTGGTATGTTTGCAATAAAATGTCAGCAGTTTTTCAACACCTTATAATTTATTTTGTATGATAATAAATGAAAGAAAAATATAATAATCAGCCTTAAAAAATATAGATGTGCAATTTTATTTTTATTTTAAGCTCCAACACATGGCAATAAACAGCAATTTAATTAGATCTTTAAATCAAGATTTAAAAACATTCAGGATGTATAAAATATTCGCAAAACATTCTCATTAAGCATTTGTAGTTTTTTTTTTTTTATTAAGATGGTGAGTTAGTAGAATCATTAGCACACCTGGAAAAAAAAAAACACTGATGTTTGTTTTAGCACGTTACATCCTGGGTTCAAATCTCAAAAAATTTTCATTATGTATATAGTTTTTATTAAGGTAGTGTATCTGTAGAATCATCTAAACATCAGTAAAATTACTTTGACATTTGCGGTAGCTCTTTACATTCTGAATTCAAATCCTGCCAAAATCAACTTTGCTTTTTGAGGTTGGTAATATAAAGTATCTGTGAAGTGTTGGGATCACTGACATTGACAAGCCATTTCCTTTCAAACTTGTTGACCAAGTATCTAGATCAGAAACTAGTATTAATTAGAAGTTGTTAAAAATCATTATAATAAATACAAAAAAAAACAAATGGAAATTATTATTAGCTGACAGATGCGTGGTGAATTTGCAGAATCATTATGGTGTCACACGAAATGCGTTGTGGTATTTGTTCTGACTCCTTATGCTCTGAGGTCAACTTTGCTTTTTATTCTTTTAAGATTGATCAAATAAACATTAGCTCAAGTGCTGCAGTTGATAGTATCGACTAACTTTTTTTTTGTTCCTAAATTACTGATTTTGCACCTAAATTTGTAACGGTTATTAACTGATGACACTGGCAGAATATTCGACAAAATGAGTTACTTGAAGATTTTTATGTTCAGAATTAAAATCCTGGCGTACTCAGTTATACTGTTTTTTTTTTTTTATCCAAGATTAATAAAATAAAGTACCAGTTATGTACTAGAGTTGATATATAATCAATTATACCATCTTCCCAGATTTGAAATGATGTGCCTATGTAAGAAATCAGTAACAATCGATTGACTTAATTCAGTACCTTTGCAGTCAACAGAGAAATAGTTATTTATTTGTGGAATCAGTAGAGATTCAAATGAAGTGTTTTGTGATATCTTGCTATGTATACTTACATTGTTCTGAGTTCAAATGTTGCTGGGATTAACTTTATTTTCCATTGTTCTGGAATGATAAAACAAAGTACATGGCCACTGTCTTTTGACTGAAACAAGTAAACAGTAAAAGATAAAAGGTACCAGTCACATACTGCAGATGTTTAAATATCTCCCCCAACACCAAAAAATAGCCGTGGCCTTTATAAGTGTGGTTAGAAATATCATCATTGTCATGATTGTTTTTACTTTCTCTTTTCTATGCTAGCATGGGTGAGAAAAGTATTTTATTTTTTTTGACGCTGTGTATTATAGCCAGGTGCCATATTTTGATGCCAGCTTTTTAGTCACCTCTTACAACATACAGAAAGACAGTGTATCTATTTTAATAACTGAGATACTCACTCACAGCAACTAGGTACCTGATGTACTACATGGCACCAGCATGTAAAAAGCACTTGTGCTGGAGCCACATAGAAGCACTTAGGTGGTGCCACATTAAAAGCACCCAGCACACACTGTAAAATGGTCGGTGTTAGGAAGGGCATCCAGCCATAGAAACCATGCCGAATCAGACTGGAACCTGGTGTACAGCTCTCCGGCTTGCCAGCTCTGGTCAGCTTGGAAAACAGATGTTAAATGAGGATGAGGATGATGATCATCATCATAAATGGGACGTTCTGCAATCAAATTTCTGGAAATGTAAAACATAAAATGATAAAATACAAATTAAAAGCCTGACTAACATATTTTCTGTGCTATGTAGCTTTAAATAGACTCAACACCATAAGTTAATTTACAATATTATTAAATGTTCTACGACTGCAGAAAACACAACTGCCTGACATCCAATAGGAAATATTTATTATAAACATTATTTATTATTCATGTACTACAATTTTACCACACTGCAGTGTGTTCTACAAATAGTCTAATAATTATTTGTTTTATATCTTTTCTTACGAGCTATTGGGAGTGACATAAATTCATAAAGGTAGGAATTTAATTATCTACTGATGATCTAATATTTAGGGGACTGACGCGATTTTGGGGATTGCCATTCAATATGCGAACTTCTTCTTGTCCATTGGAATTATCCTTTACATTAGAAACCACCACTACCACCACCACCATTACTACTACTACTACTACTACTACCACCATCACTATTACTACTACTACTACTACCACCACCACCATCACTATTACTATTACTACTACTACTACCACCACCAAAACCACCACCAACACCACCACCATCACTATTACTACTACTACTACCACCAAACCCCCCCCATCACTACTACTACTACTACCACCACCACCAACACTACCATCACTACTACTACTACTACTACCATCACCACCACCAAAACCACCACCACCACCAACACCACCATCACTACTACTACTACCACCACCACTACTACTACTACTACTACTACTACTACTACTACTACTACTACTACTACATTATGCAATATAAATTACATAATACAAAACACGTGACCATTAATTAGGTTGAATTACAAAAACCTGGCATCCTATAAAACTCTGTTTGGCACCTTGTACAAGAACTAATTATCTTTTATGACGCATTTCAAGTATTGCAATTTTTAGAGAAATTCTTCAGATATTCCTCTGATTCTGTTTAATAAAGCCTTGCAATATCTTCTTCAATGAAGCCATTATTTTATCTTTCCTCTCGTTAATTAGATCTCTTATAGACATTACTGGATCTCTTCTTTCGTTCGTAAATACAGATTTGCTTAGATATACATAAATGTATACATGCAATAATGCAAGCTTTTATCCATCTATTTATTTTAATATACATTCTATGTATTCATATTTACATGAATATATGTATGAATACATGAATTCGAGTTTATGCTTTTATATATATGTTCATACAAACATACACACATCTTTGTATATGTATATACACACACATACATACATATATATATATACACCCATTTATATATATATAAATATTTGTATATGTATACATACATACTTGTATATATATATATATAGAGATAGATATACATACCCATTTATATATATATAAATATTTGAATATGCATACATACATACTTGTATATTTATATATGTATGTATGTGTGCATGTATGTGTGTTTGTATGTATGTATGTATATACATGTATATTATTTAGGTGTATGTATGTGTGTGTGTGTGTATATATATATATATATATATATATATATATATACTAATATTCATATAAATATACATGAAAAGGTGAATCTTAGAGAATTAGAGCAATTATGCAAAAACTGGATATTGTCATCAATTAAGTTAAAGCACCACAATTTTGTGTTAAACTCACTAAATATAAACTGAAACATTCACAATATTTTGTTGACAAAAAAAGGTAACATTTATGGTTTATATACAAAAGGACCATTTAAATCCAAATTGCAAAATGTTAGAATGTAATATGTGAATATCCAAAAGTAGAGTGTATCCATTAAATTAGAGCAAAGACAGGATGTGAAATGAAAGCTGCAACTTCTTTGGTTTCAATGTTTTCCTAAATGCTTTGGAGGTAAAGAGGAGACCAATAGGGGATTTCTGGAATGGAATACTTTTCTCACCCATGCTAGCATAGAAAAAAGAAAGTAAAAACAATGATGATATTTCTAAGCACACTTATAAAGAAAATTTAATGGAATGAATCAACTGCAGCACTCTTTTATTTATTTATCTTTTTTTAAGCCTGATACTTATTCTATCGGTCTTTTTTTGCCAAACTGCTAAGTTACAGAAACATAAACACACCAACACTGGTTTTTCAAGTGGCAGTGAGCACACACACACACACACACACACACACACAAAAGATGGTCTTCTTTTGGTTTTCTGAATACCAAATCCACTCACAAGGCTCTGGTTGGCCTGAGACTACAGTTGAAGATAATGCCCAAGGTACCATGCAATGGGACTGAACTTGGAACCATGTGATTGTGAAGCATGCTTCTTATTTCTTTATTGCCCACAAAGAGCTAAACATAGAGGGGACAAACAAGGACAGACAAAGGGATTAAGTCGATTACATCGACACCAGTGCATAACTGGTACTTAATTTATCGACCCCGAAAGGATGAAAGGCAAAGTCAACCTCGGCGGAATTTGAACTCAGAACGTAATGGCAGACGAAATACCGTTAAGCATTTCACCCGGCGTGCTAACGATACTGCCAGCTCGCCGCCTTTTAGCTTCTTACCACACAGCCATGCCTCCACCTATACAAAACTACTTCATATCAGAAAACTAGACTTTGAACCACAAATAAGTTCTCCTCTCCCCCCACTCCTGTAACCAAATCAACTGACTGTAATACTGCCTGTCATTAAGAAGTTTGGTGCTGTATTGGGGCCTAGGCTGATGCGATCTTTGTTCTGATGCGATCTTTGTTCTGATGCTCCCTACGCATGGTGGTCCTTAGTGCACTAACACCTGCTTCTATCAGCCCTTATGGATCTCTCCCACATAGTTAGACTTGTTCTTTTCCAATGCAAAGGCTGCAGTCATTAATTCTTCATCTTGCTATTGCTCCTCTTTCTGCCATATCATGCTAGCCCACATGATATCCCAAAGAAATTCTTTACTCTTTTACTCTTTTACTTGTTTCAGTCATTTGACTGTGGCCATGCTGGAGCACCGCCTTCAGTCGAGCAAATCGACCCCAGGACTTATTCTTTGTAAGCCTAGTACTTATTCTATCGGTCTCTTTTGCCGAACCGCTAAGTTACGGGGACGTAAACACACCATCGGTTGTCAAGCAATGTTGTGGGGACAAACACAGACACACAAACATAGACACACACACACACACACATATATATGTATATATATGTATATATATATACATACATATATACGACAGGCTTCTTTCAGTTTCTGTCTACCAAATCCACTCACAAGGCTTTGGTCGGCCCGAGGCTATAGTAGAAGACACTTGCCCAAGGTACCACGCAGTGAGACTGAACCCGGAGCCATGGGGTTGGTAAGCAAGCTACTTACCACACAGCCACTCCTGTGCCTTTGATAGTAAATTCTTGGGACCACTGAGCTTTTCTAGTTATAATTTCTGTGCTTACCTCTCTTAGCTGAGTGCATGAGTTGGGTGTTTCTGGTGGGGGGCAGTAGTTATCCAGGAAGTCTTGCCCATGATTGCAACACCAGTGTTTCCTGGAATAAAATACATACAATGTAAAAGTTATGTAAGAACATTGGCTGAAAGGGTATTACTCAAATGTGTACAGACAATGGTATGGATACATTTTGAGTTAAGTAGAATTCACATCTTTGTCTGTGCTCTTATACTTGTTATTCTACAGTAATCAGTCTAAAAATGAGATTCTTTACAGACTGTATGAAGTACAGCTGCCATTTCTACTGTGTATAAAAATAATAAAATATTCAATTTTCCTTGCTATTCTAATTTTATGAAATGCACTTGTATATATGAATACAGAAATTCACATATTTATAATTCATAAATGCACACACATACACACATGTACCCGTTCCTTTATTCTTGTATATTTGAATAAATATATGAATGCAAGAATTCATCTAATTACGCATTTATATATGCATCCATCCATCCATACATACATACATACACACATATATATATATACACACACACACACACACACACACATATATGTGTCTTTGTATACATGTATGTGTATATATATATATATATGTGTGCGAGTGTGTGTGTGTGTGTGTGTGTGTGTGTGTGTCTTGTTTCAGTCATTTGACTGTGGCCAGGGTGGAGCACTGCCTTGAAGGGTTTTAGTTTAGCAAATTGACCCCCCCCCCAAGACTTATGTTTAAAGTCTAGTACTTAGTGCTTCAGCAAAATCAACTGATTGAATAAGTTATGGGAACATAAACACACCAACACCAGTCATCAAGCAGTGGTAGAGGACAAACACAATGACACACATACATAGATATAAACACACACACACACACACACACACACACACACATATATACAGATATATATATATGATGGGCTTCTTTCAGCCTCCATCTACCAAATCCACTCATGAGATTTTGGTCAGGGGTTATAGCAGAGGACACTTGCCCAAGGTGCCAAGTAGTGGGACTGAACCTGGAACCTTATGGTTGGGAACCAAGCTTCTTACAACACAGCCACACCTGCATCTGTTCTCACCATACAACCATGCCTGCTATCATCATCATCATCCTCTACATCGTTTAACGTCCGCTTTCCATGCTAGCATGGGTTGGACGATTTGACTGAGGAGTGGCAAACCTGATGGCTGCACCAGGCTCCAATCCGATCTGGCAGAGTTTCTACAGCTGGATGCCCTTCCTAATGCCAACCACTCCGAGAGTGTAGTGGGTGCTTTTATGTGCCACCAGCACGAGGGCCAGTCAGGCAGTACTGGCAATGGCCATGCTCAAAATGGTGTTAGGAAGGGCATTCAGTTGTAGAAACCTTGCCAGATCAGTTTGGAGCCTGGTGCAGCCTCCTGGCTTGCCAGTTCTCAGTCAAACCGTCCAACCCATGCCAGCATGGAAAGCGGACGTTAAGCGATGATGATGATGACATATAATATAATATCATATATATATATATATATATATATATATATATATATATATATATATATATATATATATATATATATATATATATATATACACACAGATACACACAAACTGATGGTTGATTATACAGACTCATGAAATGCTTATACAAACCATATACATAATCACACACACACACACAGACGTTCACATACAGCTGCAATCACATGATTAGTTAGTTACAAAGAAAAAAAAACACACACACACTTTCTCTCTTTTTCCCTCATTTTCTATCTCTCTCTCTCTTTCTCCCTCATTCTCTCTCTCTCATACACACACACTTAGACACGCTCCCACAATCAGGTATACTTACTTTTATTGCTTATATAAGATGAATGCTTAATAGGAAATGAGATTAATACTGACAAAAACAGCACGAACAACAACAGCAGCCCCAGCACTGTAGCAACAACAACAAACGCAACAGCAACAACAACAACAGCAAGAAGGACAACAATGCTAATAACAGTGATTACAAAATCAAATTTTGATGATAAATTAAGCTTGTAGTTTGACTGGCAGCTGCCAACAGTTTAGTTCGCTGTTGACATAAACTGTATTTCCATTGATACATCAAGACAAATAATTTGAAGAATTAAATGTTGATTACTTTTTGGCTTGGTGCAGGGCTGAGTGTCCTGAGTGGGATGGGAGTATGTGAAGAAGTTTGGTTTGTTGGACTATCCCAGCAGATTTACAAAGATTTGAAATAGCTGAGTCATTTAACAACAGCAAACCAACTTAGTTTGATCTTTATCAGAAGCAGCAAAGAGTTCTCATACGGAAAAGTTTCGCAATAAGACTAAATACATACAAATATGATATATATATATATATATATATATATATATATATATATATATATATATATAATAACAGATACAGTACCACCAACACCCGAGCATGGAGATACATTGGTTGCTCTGGTAACACATTCAAGCAACAACTCTATAACTACAGAACCTCCTTCAGGATACCAGAAAGGAGATTATGTTATGTCATTAGCCAGCCATGTATGGCAGCTGAAGGATGATAGGATTCCATACACAATCTCATGGAGAATCCTACAAAATCCAGGCTCCTACATAAATTTCCTTTTTATATTTATATCAATTCCCTTAAAAAAGGGTGTCTATTCACAGTGAAATTCACTCAGTCAATGCATAGAGGTCATTAAAATGAGTTCCAGACAAAATAACAGGGCCAGCATAATTAACTAAAGCTCTTGAAAACAGTGGCCCTTAAAGACCACAGTCTTAAACCAGTCAAGGAATAAAAGAATACTATTAATACAAATAAATAACATAGTACAATGTGCGTTTTCATACCATAATTTCCAATCCACTCAGTAAATATTGTAATTAGTGAAAAAGAAAAGGAAAAATTATTATTATTATTATTATTGTGATTGTTAATATTAATTATTATTATTATTATTAATATTAAGACAGCCATTAACAATGGTGGGTTATAATAATGAGAAAATTAGCTGTTTAATAATAAACAAAATATGATAATGGCTTTTTATTTCCCATGAAAATGTGATAATTGTATTTTGCAGTACACATGCACATATACAAATTTGTGACATATATATATATATATATATATATATATATATATGTATGTGTGTGTTTACATATATATACATATATATATATATATATACATATACTTACATATTTATTTAGTTATTTATTTTTACTTTTTCTGTGAGTTTGCTAAATGTAGGCAGCACAGTGTTGTATTCATGTTTCATTATATATTATAGATAAAGTATTGGTTTTCTTTCTTTTACAATTTATAATATGTAGATTCTAAGAATAATTAGAAATATTCAGTAGTTATTTTTCATCCTTACATTTCTCTCTCTTTCTCTCTATCTATCTCATTCTCTTATTACATATATATATATATATATATATATTGAGAGTAGAATAGGTTTTGCTGAGGTGGTTTAATAACATAGAAACAGGACCGTTGCTTCCACCAGTTGGCTTTGAAGACCAGATCTCTTTTAATATATTGCCCGATCAACCAGTATTTTTTGAGTTACCTGTCTTGATTTAAACGTTCCTGCCGGGAGATTTTGGCCTGCAAATCACTTGCCATTTTATTATCATTCACAAGCTCAACAATGACATGCCATAATTACTCCAGACGTGTTTCATTGTCTCCAATTCAGTATCTCAATTTAGTATCTCAAAATGTCTTTAATAGAATGATTTTTGTGCAAAAGAGCTGGAGGAAGAGGCCATTCCAATCACTTCTGCAGGGCTTCTGGGACTGATAAGATTGATACAGTTAATGTTCTTGAATAGCTGTCCAGAATATTTTGAACAGAATCAATGCATTTCACATCCATTGTTTAGAGAACGCTTCAGGCTAATTTTCAAAACATAGGCAACCTTAGAAGAAATTCTATTATTTATTTATTATAATATTCAGTCAGGGCTTGGAAATAATATACATAGGTGCAGGAGTGGCTGTGTGGTAAGTAGCTTGCTTACCAACCACATGGTTCCGGGTTCAGTCCCACTGCGTGGCATCTTGGGCAAGTGTCTTCTACTATAGCTTCGGGCCGACCAAAGCCTTGTGATTGGATTTGGTAGACGGAAACTGAAAGAAGCCTTTGATATATATATATGTGTGTGTGTGTGTGTGTGTGTGTATATATGTGTTTGTTCCCCCACCATCGCTTAACAACCAATGCTGGTTTGTTTACATCACCGTAACCTAGTGGTTTGGCAAAGAGACTGATAGAATAAGTACTAGGCTTACAAAGAATAAGTCCTGGGGTCGATTTGTTCAACTAAAAGCAATGCACCAGCATGGCCACAGTCAAATGACTGAAACAAGTAAAAGAATAAAAGAATAGTATACGCAGAATAGACATATAATACAAATATAAACTTTCTGTTGATTGCTAATATTTATGGATACTCTCGTTCACTCTTTTCCCCAACCTCGCCTCTCCCTCTCATCTTCCCCCTCTCGTCTTCCCTTCTCCCCCGCTCGTCTTCCCCCACTCGTCTTCCCCCCTTCTCATCTTCTCATTTCCCCACCCTTTTCATTGTTGTTGTTTCATCTCAAGTCTTCTCTGATCAAGGATAGTTATGATCAAAAGCATTTCAGTCATGACTGTCCCATCTTTCTCTTCCTACATCCAAGAAACCCAGCAATACAGTATTCAATGTATTTTTTTCTGAGATACCCAGATAAGATTTGAAGGAGACATGGCTGTTACTTCTAGTGTGTAAAATTGACCACAGAGACACTCAACAGTTCAGTTAATCTAGTCATCTCCTATGGTTGATTAAATATCTATGAGATACTGCTCTCAGTAACATCATAATTATGGAGATGTACTTGCATAGCAAGCGACCTGATCTGAGATCATGTGCTGAAACAAAAACAATTGCAGCATAGGTGTTTATAAGCCACTTAAAAACACACAAAAACCGTTAGATTCACTTCAACATTTAAATTTAATTTCCCAAAATATTTTCGTCGCTTTGAGACTGTGACCTGTTTACTGACAAAATTCTGTGCAGCACAGATATATATATATATATATATATATATTATTTATGTATTTAATAAATCATATGGGATACACCAGGTAGTTTGCTGGTAAAGCATGCTCATTGGTTTAGTGTTTGTTGGATATGTTATTAATAAGAAAGACAAATGGAAGATACGAAAATTTCTATTGATCACTACAGGTGCTTCGATCCATCTAGCATTGATTCCTCGTGGGTGGGATACTGTATACCCAAACCAGTTGTGAAGTATCCCACCCACAAAGGATTGATGCTAGGTGGATCAAAACGACTATAGTGATCAATAAAGATTCTTGTATCTTCCATCTTCTGTCTCCCTCATTAATGATATATCTATCTTTATATATATATATATATATATATATATAGGTGCAGGAATGGCTGTGTAGTAAGAAGCTTAATTCCTAACCACATGGTTCCAGGTTCAGGCCAACCAAAGCCTTGTGAGTCGATTTGGTAGGTGGAATCTGAAATAAGCCCATTGTATATATGTATGTTTATGTGTTTGTGTGTCTGTCTGTGTTTGTCCCACCCACCCCGCCATCATTTGACAACCAATGTTGGTGTTTTTACATCCATGAAACTTAGCTGTTCAGCAAAAGAAACCAGGAGGATAAGTCCTGGGATTGATTTCTTTGAATAAAAGCAGTGCTCCAACATGGCCACAGTCAAATGACTGAAACAAGTAAAAAAATAAAAGAATATGTATGTGTCTATATGTATGTATATATATATATATATATATATATATATATATATACATACAAGAGTATGTTACCTGATGACAATTGAAAGACAAATCAGTTTAAACATAGTGAAAATATAAGTATTACGAAAATCTTTCATCTAAAGAGAAAACTATTTGTCTGAAAGATCAAAATCTGATATGATTGGTTCTATCAAGTGAATATCCATAAGCTGTTTGCATTTTATCTTCTCAACATGTAAAAACTAATTCTTTCTTGTTGACAGAGGCACCATCTGTTCTATCTTCTTCATATTCAGAAAAATTTTTCAGAAATTTTATTGCTTCTTCTTCTGCTGCTGCTACTACTATTGTTCTTTATCTTTCCAAACCAATCTATTCATTTTCCCTGCCATTCATCCATCCAACCAATTATTTTGAAAAACAACATAATTACATTGCAGTGTTATTTTTACCAAATTTATTCTCTCAATGCTTTAATTCAAAAATTCAGTAACAAACTTTACAATCACTTCAGACAGACATTTGCTCTTGACGTAAATCTAAAATGAAAATATATATATATATATATATATATATATATATGTGTGTGTGTGTGTGTGTGTGTGTGTATATGCTAAATTCATCGATCTTTCTATCATTATTGGATTTACCTTAGTAAACAATTCGTTATTCACTTTGTTCCATTTACTTACATCCAGGGTACGTATGGATGAAGAAAAATTGAATTAAGACAAGAATTCTCACCAGCTCAACCTCTGGTTCTTTCAGAAATACTAATTTGGGGGCAAACATTATTGAATTAAGTTTCAATGTAGTATGGCAATAGATGACAGAATATCTAAATATAGACTTAGTTAAGGAATAAAAACTTTCTCCTGTGAACTGTAATGGAACAGTTTACAGAAAGAAAACTTAGAAAATTATTTATAGTGACTGAGATAGATTGCTAGAGGTAGTAGTTTCTGTTATTTTTGTGAGATAATTAATGCCTAGAGCAGTTAAAAGTACAGTAATTGGGTTAAGAAATGAGTGGAAGGATTTCAAGGAATTGTTCTAAAAGATTATAATTTTTAAACTATTAACATGTTTTATTTTGTATGTGTTTGTCTGTGTGTGATTAATAATAATCCTTTCTACTTTGGGTACAAGGCCTGAAATTTGAAGGGAGGGGTATAGTTGATTACATTTATCTCTGTACTCAACTGGTTTTATTTTATCGGGCCTGAAAGGATGAAAGGCAAAGTCAACCTCAGTAGAATTTGAACACGGAATATAAAGATTCTGCCAGCTCACCATTTTAAATTTTAGGTTCCAGTGAGTTTCAAACTGATAACTTTCTGTGTGTGAGGCCAATATGATAACCACTACAACATGGTGTAGGCACATGACTCAGTGTTTAGAGCATTGGGCTCACAATCATGAGTTAGTGAGTTCGATTCCTGGACCAGGGCTGTGTGTTGTGTTCTTGAGCAAGACACTTTATTTCATGTTGCTCCAGTTCACTCAGCTGTAGAAATGAGTTGCGATGTCACTGGTGCCAAGCAGTACCGGCCTTTGCCTTTCCCTTGGAAAACATTGGTGGCATGGAGAGGTGGCATTATATGCATGGGTGACAGCTAGTCTTCTATAAACAACCTAACCCGGAATTGTGCCTCAGAGGGCAATGTTCTAGGTGCAATCCCATGGTTATTTATGACTGAAGGGAGTCTTTACCCTTTACTCTTTTACACCATGGAACCATGTAGAGTGACTAATAACGATAACTTGCATCTATCTGTTTTGACATATGCATGATTTGTGCCTGTGATTAAGTGCCTGCTTCTTATCTACACCACGACCATGTACATAAATATTTGGTTTATCCCTTGGTTAGGGGTATGCTTTAGGTTCATTGTGTGGCCATGTTATGCATATTTTATTTTGCCTGTGATTATGTGCTTACTCTGTGTCCATTCTGTGACTGTCTGCATGCATTGTGTCCATCTATTAATACATGCATGCTTTGCATCCGTTTTGTGACAAGATGCATGATTTGAGCACATTCCATGACCATGTGCATACTTCATGACCATTCTATAATTTTGCGTCCAGCTAGTGATGGCTTGCATATTTTGTGTCCATCTCTCTTGCCAGTAGTCAGCATCAATCTACTCTGTCCTTGGCTAAAGTATATTGCCTGCCTCAAAATTAAAAATAAAAGGAAAACCCAAAACCCATGTGTAGCATAAAGTGCATTTCTACATCCCACTTACATAAAAACATTATTCTTTCTGCTCTAGGCACAAGGCCCGAATTTTTTTTTTTTGGGGGGGGGGGTCAGTCGATTAGATTGACCCCAGTACGCAACTGGTACTTAATTTATCGACCCTGAAAGGATGAAAGGCAAAGTTGACCTCAGTGGAATTTGAACTCAGTATGTAAATACAGATGAAATATTGCTAAGCATTTCACCCGGTGTGCTAACGTTTCTTATTTTTTTATTGCCCACAAGGGGCTAAACATAGAAGGGACAAACAAGGACAGACAAAGGGATTAAGTCGATTACATCGACCGCAGTACGTAACTGATACTTAATTTATCAACCCCGAAAGGATGAAAAGCAAAGTTGACCTCGGCGGAATTTGAACTTGGAAGGTAACTGCAGATGAAATACCACAAAGCATTTTGCCCTGCGTGCTAACATTTCTTATTTCTTTAAGGGGGCTAAACATAGAAGGGACAAACAAGGTGTGCTAACGTTTCTTATTTCTTTACTGCCCAGAAGGGGCTAAACATAGAGGGGACAAACAAGGACAGACAAACGGATTAAGTCGATTAGATCGACCCCAGTGCGTAACTGGTAATTATTTAGTTGACCCCGAAAGGATGAAAGGCAAAGTCGACCTTGGCGGAATTTGAACTCAGAACGTAACGGCAGACGAAATACCACTAAGCATTTCGTGCTAACGTTTCTGCCAGCTCACCTCCTTACTCACATACAAACATTATTGTATAAGTAAATCATGTCTTATAATCTGGAAATCAGTCTGTTCTACTCCATTGAGTCTTCTTCACGTCTCTTAAAGAATTTATTTAGGTTATCTTCCTCATATTAGCTTCTCTTTCAAAGATCACGTGTAACTCAGAAAGTAAATTCTCATTTCTATCAGAGTTTTTTCAGTTTTTTTCTTCTTTCTTAGTGATTTTTAACTCTATTTCAAAAATAATTTTTAATGTATTTTTTTTATTTTCTTTTACATTTTAGTTCTGACTATATTTCTTCCACCTACCTCCCCACCTACTGCTCCTGCTCTGCATTTGTATGTTTTTATTATCCTATAAAATCATCTAACATAGGATGACAACGTGTATTTTGAAAGAAGCCAGATACCATGAGTATTGAAGGAAAAGAATTAGAAAAATTTATTTGTTTATTTTATTTTATTTTTATTTGAAGAAAACCATAGACATGTCTAACATTTATCAAAAACTGTATTTTTGGTGATTGTGAAGGTTATGGCGATGAAGCCATTGCAGCTTAGAAAAGAATAAACACACACACACACACACACGCACACGCACACACACATGCACATGCACACAGACAATTATAATTCTGTTGAGGTTGTTGATAGAAATATAGCATTTTATAAATGCTCTTCTGTCGGTTTCGAAGCATGAGACCTAAAATATTTCCTGAGAAAGTTGAAGCAATTAATATCTTTCATAATCATTGTCATTGCATCGTCATCGTTATTATATGATCTTCATCATCATCATTGTCATCATTGTCATCATCACCAGCGTCAGTATCATCGCCTCACAAGATAAACGGCGGTGCCCATAGCTCTTGCATGCTGTGTGTTGCCCATAGCTCTTGCACAGTTATAGCAAAGTTTTTAAAGTCGAAGTTTCAGTGTAATGCATAATGGGACTCTTGTTTGTAACTATGATGTGAAGCTCTGACAAGGAGACATGAGCACACACACTCTCTCTCTTTTTATCTCTCTCTCTCACACACATACACGTACACACACACGTGCACACTCATGATGGACTCTTAGTTGCTGTCTATCAAATCCACTCACAATGTTTTGGTCAGCTCAAGGCTGTAGCAGAAGACACTTGTCCAGAGTGTCTTGCTGTTGGACTGAAGCCAAAACTATATGAGTAAGAAGCAAAATTCTTAACCATATAGACACATATGAGCCTTTTCTTGATGGAAAATGTTTTATTGTGAGGACTGAGGAAGAGAAACAGAATATGGAGGAGTTGATAAGCAGAAATAAGTATAACATAGTGCAGGCATGGCTGTGTGGTAAGAAGCTGGCTTCCCAACCACATGGTTTTGGGTTCAGTTCCACTGTGTGGTACCCTGAGCACTTGAACTTCTAGCTTGTTGTCTCTTGAGGTCTCTGGGTAAGACTTGGAGTTAACTTGTACAAATACAAAGCAAATACCAAACATATAATAATAATAATAATAATAATAATAATAATAATAATAATAATAATAATAATAGTAACAAATGATAATAATTATCTGTTCCTCATTGTAGAATTATAATCTACAGTATCCACAATCGATTTCAGAAAGGAAAATATATTAATTACAATTTCAAAAGCACAGTGATTTGGTCATTTCCCAAATTTCACATTTACTGACCATTTAACCATTAACAGCTTAAATGGTTGACAGAGGATAAATTTAGGAATTACCATTATAGGTGTCTTATAGTCTTTCATTCCTTCACTTGGAATAACTCTATGTATACTCTAAGTTGTTGTTGTCCTCTCAATGTATTCAATAGAAAACCAAGCATTTAGAGCTAATATCTTAAACTTGATAGAAATTTCTTGAAATACCTTTATTTGTTTTTAACATTTGTTTTTCCATGTTAGCATGGGTTAGGTGACAATACTTAGGTACTGTTTTACAGTTAGATGCCCATCTTGTCACCAAGCCTTGCCCTTTTTTTTTCTAGTAAGGGTAATTCTAAATGTTTTCAAAAATAGAGCATGTGGTCAGCTTGTCCACAGAAATGACAATAAATTTCACCACTTGATTTTAATCTACAAACCCCTGTTGTAGTCTTTCGCCCCAACTTTCTCTCATTCTTTCTTCCTGTTTCTTGAGTAAAGCTGCAATGGACTGGTGTCCCGACCAGCTAGGGGAAACACATACACCATAGAAACTGGGAAACCGTGCCCATGAGCCTGGCTAGGCTTTAAAAGGGCGCATAGATAAAAAACTAAATTATGCAGAAGTGTCGTAAGTCCAAAACATTGCTTTTTCAGAAAGCTTAAAAATAGTTTCACCATTCCATAGCAAAGCTGTTGTACTACACTTTGACAATTTTTGATATCTTGGCATCTGAAACAGCTGGAGATACGATAGTTTGTCCAAAAGAACCAGCTATTGCAAGCAAAAATAAATATTGGAAAAGAACATATTTGGTCAAATTTGGACATGCAACACTTTAACATTATAGGAACGATATTTTATATATATATATATATATATATATACATATATATATGTACAAACACACGCAAACGTACCCACACAGATGCCCACATATGTTGTATATATACACATAGAACTTTGGTGATGCAAATTAGAGAACAGAAATCGTTGCATTGGTCGAGTGCATATATTTATTTATTTATTAACAGTGAAGCTGCATAATAATTTCAAGAGCTGAGACTTTCCTACAAATGAGCTTAACAAAAGTGTGATAAGTGCATTTGCACAAATCAAACTCTCTGCTCCTGAATCACCTAAGTAGCTTCACAGTTAATCAATAAAGAAATATGTGTGTGTGTCTGTGTGTGATTTAATTTGTAGCCAAGACTAAAAACGTACTCAATACATGTTAAATTTATTAAGTTATTCAGAGCTAGGATTTCCCTCAATTACCAGACTGATTTTTTCTTTGGAAACAATACAAAGTGAAACTCAGAATGCCTGAAGTTTTAACTTTGAATATGCTTGCACTACAAAAGTTTCATATATATATATATATATATATATATATATATATATATATATTCTTTACTTTTTACTTGCTTCAGTCAGTAGACTGCGGCCATGCTGGGGCACCACTTTGAAGGGTTAAGTCGTCAAAACAATTTAAACTGAGTATAGTGATTTTTAAGCTTGGTTCTTATTTTATCAGTTTCTTTTTGCCAAACTACTACATTACAGGAACATAAATAGGCACCAATTGTCAAGCAGTGGTGGGGAATACACACATCTGTACATCTATATATATATATATACACACACATATATGATGATGATGATGATATATACTTTCTTTTATTCTTTTATTTGTTTCAGTCATTTGAAATCAACCCCAGGACTTATTCTTTGTAAGCCACTACTTATTCTATTGGTCTCTTTTGCTAAACCACTAAGTTACGGAGACAAACACACCAGCATCTGTTGTCAAATGATGTTGGAGGTGCAAACACAGACACACATACATACATACATATATACATATATATATACATATATGGGAGAATTTACGAATAAAACAACAGACGAGGACAGGTGGTGTAAACAACAAAAGGATGTATCAATTTAACACTCGGGAATAGAGAAAGTCTTTAACGCTTCGAGCTATGCTCTTCAACAGAAAGAAATAAGAAGAAAAACAAGGAGATGCGATGAGCTTCTTTCAGTTTCCGTCTACCAAATCCAATTACAAGGCTTTGGTCGACCCAAAGCTATAGTAGAAGACACTTGCCCCAGGTGCCATGCAGTGGGACTGAACCCAGAAACATATGATTGGTAAGCAAGCTACTTACCACACAGCCACTCCATCTCTCTCTCTCTCTCTATATATATATATATATATATATATATATATATATATATATAGAGAGAGAGAGAGAGAGAGAGAGAGAGATGGAGTGGCTGTGTGGTAAGTAGCTTGCTTACCAATCATATGTTTCTGGGTTCAGTCCCACTGCATGGCACCTGGGGCAAGTGTCTTCTACTATAGCTTTGGGTCGACCAAAGCCTTGTAATTGGATTTGGTAGACGGAAACTGAAAGAAGCTCATCGCATCTCCTTGTTTTTCTTCTTATTTCTTTCTGTTGAAGAGCATAGCTCGAAGCGTTAAAGACTTTCTCTATTCCCGAGTGTTAAATTGATACATCCTTTTGTTGTTTACACCACCTGTCCTCGTCTGTTGTTTTATTCGTAAATTCTCCCATATATGTATATATATATGTATATATGTATGTATGTATGTGTGTCTGTGTTTGCACCTCCAACATCATTTGACAACAGATGCTGGTGTGTTTGTCTCCGTAACTTAGTGGTTTAGCAAAAGAGACCAATAGAATAAGTAGTGGCTTACAAAGAATAAGTCCTGGGGTTGATTTCAAATGACTGAAACAAATAAAAGAATAAAAGAAAGTATATATCATCATCATCATCATATATGTGTGTGTATATATATATATATAGATGTACAGATGTGTGTATTCCCCACCACTGCTTGACAATTGGTGCCTATTTATGTTCCTGTAATGTAGTAGTTTGGCAAAAAGAAACTGATAAAATAAGAACCAAGCTTAAAAATCACTATACTCAGTTTAAATTGTTTTGACGACTTAACCCTTCAAAGTGGTGCCCCAGCATGGCCGCAGTCTACTGACTGAAGCAAGTAAAAAGTAAAGAATATATATATATATATATATATATATATATACACATAGCTATATATATTTATTTATACACTCACACACACACATGTGTATGCACATACAAGTGTTTTTACTGGAAAATCTTTAATAATAGTTGCTCCTTTGAATGTTTCCTTATGGACCTCCAGCATGAAATGGAAAAAGATATTGATTATTTTTAAAGTTGTGTATTGACTAACTTAGTTTGAACTCAACTAGAGGAAGTAAATGTTATGAAAATTGTGGCAAAAGTCCAGCTTTGCATAGGTTATAAATTAAACAAAAAACAAGGTGTTAAACACATTAATTAACTGTAGATTCACACATTGAATAGAATTTGAAGAATATGCATGTGTACATACAAGCATACCTATGTATAATGTATATATGTACAAGCATTTATTTATATATATATATATGTGTATCTATCTATCTATCTATCTATCTATCCATCCACACATATAGAGAGATAAATTGATAGAAAGATAGGTAGATAAATTAATGGATATGTAGATAGATAGATGTAAATATAGATAGATAGATAGCAATATATATATCTGTGTGTGTGTGTGTATATATATATATGTACATATGAGTATATATGTATACATATATCTTTATATTGTGTGTATATTTGTGTAAGTCTATGAATATGTGTGTGTATAT
>NC_142945.1:13992976-14024351 GCF_046866305.1 Octopus bimaculoides | reverse complement strand
GGAAAGATTTGCCAATGTTCTGCGCCGTGAGGACCAAAGACTCGAGGTATTTCGTGTTGCAAGACAGTGTAGGAGAGAGAATAGTGATGTTGTAGGAGAGAAATGTGTTCGCATGGATGATGGTACGCTTGCATTAAATGAGGATGCAAAGAAAGAGGTCTGGAGATGCCACTACGATAGATTGCTTAATAAAGAGAATGAATGTGAGAAAGAGAGCCTGCCTTATGTCGACCCAATAGAGGGACCAGCTATCCGAGTTGATAGTACCAGGGTAGATAAAGCAATTAAGAGTATGAAGACTGGGAAAGCCCCCCGGCCCATCAGGAATCACTGCAGAGATGCTCAAAATATCTGGCAGTGTTGGCTATAGCCTAGTCACCCGTATTACGAACCAGGTGATACACGAAGGAGTCATACCCTATGACTGGTGTAGCAGCATCATAGTCAACTGCTACAAAGGTAAATGGGACGCTTTAGATACAAATAATTACAGAGGCATCAAGCTGTTAGATCAGGTTATGAAAGTTACAGAGAGGGTCATAGCCCAACTAATTAGGGAGCGAATCAATTTAGATGAGATGCAGTTTGGGTTCGTGCCAGGTAAAAGCACTACTGATGCCTTATTTCTAGTGAGACAGTTGCAAGAGAAATACCTAGCTAAGGATAAACCTCTGTACCTGGCTTTCGTTGACATGGAGAAAGCCTTTGACAGGGTCCCCCGATCCCTTATCTGGTGGTCAATGAGGAAACTTGGGATAGAAGAATGGTTAGTGAGAGCTGTGCGAGCCATGTACAGAGATGCTGCCAGTAAGGTGAGGGTTGGAAATGAGTACAGCAATGAATTCCGGGTAGAGGTAGGGGTCCACCAAGGTTCCGTCCTCAGCCCCCTATTATTTACCATAGTCCTCCAGGCAATCACAGAGGAGTTCAAGACAGGTTGCCCCTGGGAGCTCCTCTATGCTGATGACCTTGCCCTAATTGCGGAGTCACTATCAGAACTAGAGGAGAAGTTTCAGGTGTGGAAGCAAGGTCTAGAATTGAAGGGCCTTAGAGTCAACCTAGCTAAAACCAAAATCCTAATAAGTAGGAAGGTAGATAAAACACAAACCCCTTCAGGTAGATGGCCCTGCTCAGTATGTAGAAAAGGAGTAGGTAGTAACTCTATAAGATGTACCCGGTGCAAGCTATGGACACATAAGAGGTGCAGCAACATCAAAGGCAGGTTAACTAGCAAGTTAGTTTTTGTTTGTGGCAGATGTTCAGGTGCAATAAAGACTGCAAACAAACAGGAAACAACTTCTATCTCATTCCAGGGTGAAAAACTAGAGGTAGTCGATAGCTTCCGCTATCTGGGCGACCAAGTTAGTAGTGGGGGTGGGTGCGCTGAAAGTGTAGCTGCTAGAATAAGAATAGCCTGGGCAAAGTTTAGAGAGCTCTTACCCCTGCTGGCGACAAAGGGACTCTCACTCAGAGTAAAAGGCAGACTGTATGACGCATGCGTACGAACAACCATGCTACATGGCAGTGAAACATGGGCTGTAACTGCTGAGGACATACGTAAGCTCGCAAGGAATGAAGCCAGTATGCTCCGTTGGATGTGTAATGTCAATGTGAATACCCGTCAGAGTGTAAGTATCTTGAGAGAAAAGCTGAACATTAGAAGCATCAGTTGTGGCGTGCAAGAGAGACGATTGCGCTGGTATGGACATGTGGTGAGAATGGAGGAGGATAGCTGCGTGAAAAAGTGCCACACCCTAACAGTTGAGGGAACCCGTGGAAGAGGTAGGCCCAGGAAGACCTGGGCTGAGGTGGTGAGGCAAGACCTTCGTACATTGGGCCTCACCGAGGCGATGACTACGGACCGAGACCTTTGGAAATGGGCTGTGCGTGAGAAGACCCGGCAAGCCAAGTAAGATCGTTGCCAGTGCCCCTGGACTGGTTCTTGTGCGGGTGGCACATGAGATGCACCATTTTGAGCGTGGCCGTTGCCAGTACCGCCTGACTGGCTCCTGTAGGATTTTCGAGCGAGATCGTTGCCAGTGCCCCTGGACTGGCTTGTGCGGGTGGCACATAAAAGACACCATTTCGAGCGTGGCCGTTTTCGTGCGGGTGACACGTAAAAGCACCCACCACACTCTCTGAGTGGTTGGCGTTAGGAAGGGCATCCAGCTGTAGAAACTCTGCCAAATCAGACTGGAGCCTGGTGTTGCCATCCGGTTTCACCAGTCCTCAGTCAAATCGTCCAACCCATGCTAGCATGGAAAGCGGACGTTAAACGATGATGATGATGATGATGATATATATATATGTATATATATATATGTATATATATATATATATGTATATATATATATATATATGTATATATATATATATGTATATATATATATATGTATATATATATATATGTATATATATATATATATGTATATATATATATATGTATATATATATATATATGTATATATATATATATATGTATATATATATATATGTATATATATATATATATATGTATATATATATATATATGTATATATATATATATATGTATATATATATATATATGTATATATATATATATATGTATATATATATATATATGTATATATATATATATATGTATATATATATATATATATGTATGTATATATATATATATATGTATATATATATATATTATGTATATATATATATATATGTATATATATATATATATGTATATATATATATGTATATATATATATATATGTATATATATATATATGTATATATATATATATATGTATATATATATATATATGTATATATATATATATATGTATATATATATATATATGTATATATATATATATATGTATATATATATATATATGTATATATATATATATATGTATATATATATATATATGTATATATATATATATATGTATATATATATATATATGTATATATATATATATATGTATATATATATATATATATGTATATATATATATATATGTATATATATATATATATGTATATATATATATATATGTATATATATATATATATGTATATATATATATATATATATATATATATATATATACATACATATAGTTAGATCAATTATAAAAGTAATCTGAATTATATCTTAAAGATAAAAACTAACAATTTCCAGATACAAGTGAAGTGTTTGTGTTCTGAAAGTGTATAATTATATTTATCTAACAGAAGTGTTGTATGCATTAAACTAACCTTCAATATATCAAAACAACTGGAGATGAACCCCCTTCCTTTCTTTTCTCCTGCCTTTCTTTCTCTCACACACACACACACACAGAATGACTTTGCGCATAAGTGTTGCGTGACTGAGAGGTTAAAAGGCTTACTCCATAACTATGTGATTCTAATTTCAATCCCACTGCCTGTTGCATTGGACAAATGTCTTTCTTTACCATATTCTTAGGTTGATCAATGCTTTAAAAGTAGAATTTTTTAAACTGAGAAGTGCACAAAATCCTGACTTGTCATTCTTTTATTTATCTTATTTTTCTACTTATGAAAATTCTTGCTAAAAGGAAGAAGCTGGTTTCTGACAAAGAAACAAAACTCCAGTGATGACATCTGGGTAAACACAAGAAGAACTGTTACAAGTCAAACTCCAGAAAAGTCTTGTATATTTTAACTGTTCCACTTACGGATTATATTTGTAAAGGCATGTTAGCTGGTCATTTTCTTTGCCTGTAAATATCATATATTCTATCAGATAAGCACTCATACATGTATGACAGCATCTATCTTTCCCTTTGTTTGTTTGTTTGTTTTTTCCTTCTTTCCTGCCTTCCTTCTTTCCTTTCTTCATTCATTCATTCATTCAATGGATATCAGTGTAAAATGTAAATACAAGCCAGAGTATGGTTAATTGAAAAATAACAAGCTTATGTTTCCACATGCATATCTTCTCTTCTGTGAAGGTGCATGGCTTAGCGGCTAGAGCATCAGGCCCACAATCATGAGGCAGTGAGTTCGATTCCCAAACTGGGCTGTGTGTTGTGTTCTTGAGTAAGGCACTTTATTTTTTCACATTGTTCCAGTTCACTCAGCTGTAGAAACGAGTTGCAACGTCACTGGTGCCAAGCTGTATCGGCATTTGCCTTTCCTTGGGATAACATCAGTGGCATGGATAGGGAAGGCTGGTATGCATGGGTGACCACTGGTCTTTCATAGAAACATCCTTGCTCTTTTGCCTCGGAGGGTAACTTTCTAGGTGCAATCTCATGGTCATTCATGACCAAATGGGGTCTTTGCCTTTTACCCTTTACCATGCCACTCTGTCATTGAACAAGCCAGCAACTATATACCACACTATCATACAACACTATATACCACCTCACTACACAACACACCAACACTATATACCACTCAGCCGTGCCACTTTAGTGGTTGTTGGCGGTCATCGTTGCTTGGTAATTCAGTCTCCATGGCTGCATTCGTTCTTTAGTCGGGGTCACCAGTTATAGGTTGGTAGTCCAGAATCCATGGCCGCGTTTTTTCTTAGTCGGGGTCACCACTTTAGTGGAAAGTGGGTTATACATCATTAGATGTACACCTGACTTTCCTATATAAAATTAGGAATTAACGGCAACGCTGAACTCCAGACTATCAACACAAACAATATTTATTCATGGTGGAAAATATACATCTTTAATCTTGTTTGTTGAGACGTCTTCGGTGTGTGAGAACATGGTTGTTGGGACGTTGGTATATTGACGTGAGCCGTCTAGCGTGAGTTCGAAAGATGGAGAGATAGCTAGACACGTCCTTGCTCAATCGCTGGCCAGCAAGAAAGAGATCGATCAAAGTGGGAAAGCTTGGCTGCTGAACTCCACGCATGCGCACGGCGTTACTACACCACAAACCTCAACTATATTCCATAACACTATCCTACATTATGCCCACGATTACAGGTAAGTTCCCTGCCATCAGCTCACCACAGAAAGTTCACCATGAAGAAAGTTCACTGAGAGTAAAGTTCACCACGAGGACAGTTTACCGAGAATATATCATCATCATCATCATCATCGTTTAACGTCCGCTTTCCATGCTAGCATGGGTTGGACGATTTGACTGAGGACTGGTGAAACCGGATGGCAACACCAGGGTCCAGTCTGATTTGGCAGAGTTTCTACAGCTGGATGCCCTTCCTAACGCCAACCACTCAGAGAGTGTAGTAGGTGCTTCTACGTGTCACCCGCACGAAGGCCAGTCAGGCGGTACTGGCAACGGCCACGCTCGAAATGGTGTCTTTTATATGCCACCCGCACATAATATCTCACCATTAATAGATAAAAACTATTTTATTACCAGACATGTATGCTTACACTATGTCATGCTCCCATACCATAAAATACAATACACCAGTTCTGTATCATGCTAACGTATTCCCTAATGTTTCAAACCAAAGTTATTCATTACAGAAGTCTAAAAAACATTCCATGTCTCTCCTCATCATAGCATGCTAACATGCCAAACTTCTCTTTCTCTAAACTGTATTCTTATTGACAGAAACCCCCCTACCACTATTATTCTCTTTAAATATATCAGTCTTGATAGTTTGTCCATGTTGTATTTGTTGCTTTTTTATAAGAAGAATTGTGATGGGAGATAAATAAATAATAAATAAATAGACAACAAAAGAAGGAAAATTAATTTCATTCGAAATTTTGATCAAGTAAAAATGAGAATTATGTAGACTGTTCGGAGTTAAATTTAGTTAGCTAGAAGCCAGACACTAACATGTCTTTAGGGATTGTGATAAAATAACAAGTGCATCTAATGTCGATAGGCAATGGAAAATAGGTTTTTGCTGAGATGTATATTGTTGTTTTTGCTATTTTTTGTTGAAAATGATATTTGGCTGTAACAGAGGCCTGATGAGAGAAATTAATCTCACAGAGATATTTATTTTTATTGTTTCTTTATCGGTTTCAGTCATTGCACTGCTGTGAAACTACCAGGACACTACTTTTGAAGATTTTAGTTGGAATATTTTATCGACCTCAAAACTTTTGTCTGGTATTCACTTTTATTGATGTCTATTTATAGGAAAACACCAGTGCTTCTCCCTTTGTCATAACTTAGCTTCTCAACACCTGGCATATAGGCATCTCCCCTCTCATGCACTCCTCACACACACCATTTAATCCTTTTGTTACCATATTTCTATCAACATATGCTGCCTTTGTTTGAATCAATTTTTAAAATAAATGAAGAATTTAGTAAAATAACTTCCTCATTATTAAGCTGGGGTCTGGAACAAATTAGCATAAAATTTTGATGGAAGATTTGTGATTTAGACCACTTTAAAACAGTAAGTTTATTATTTCTTTACTGCCCACGAGGGGCTATACACAGAGGGGACAAACAAGGACAGAAAAACGGAATAAGTCGATTATATCGACCCCTGTGCATAACTGGTTCTTATTTAATTGGCCCCAAAAGGATGAAAGAGAGAGTTGACCTTGGCAGAATTTGAACTCAGAACATAGCGGCAGACGAAATGCCGCTAAGCATTTCACTCGCTGTGCTAACTTTTCTGCCAGCTCACCACTTTGCTTAAAACAGTAAGTTTATGCCATAGAACCTAGGGTGATCTCCAGCAGCTTGGTATCATAAGGGTTAATCAAGTTGGCTTTTTCCTGTTCTTTTTCTGTCTTGCAAGTTGCTTGGCAACCTCACTAGTGTTGGTGCTATGAAGAAAGTAACTCCCAATACACACTGTAATGTGATTGGCATTAAAAAAGTACATCCAGCTGTAGAAATCATGTCAAAGAAGATATTGGAGCATGGTGCAGCTCTGTGGTTCACCTGGTCTTGTTGAACTGTCTGAATCATGCTAGCATGGAAAACAGGCATTAAAAGATGATGATGATGATGATGACGACGATGGCGATGATTGTGATGACGATGATAATGAAAATCATGATGACGATGACGACGAAAATGATGATGACGACGATAATGATGGTGATGATGATGATGACGATGACAATGCTGACGATGATTATGATGATGATGATGATGATAATGAGGATGATGAAGATGATAGTAGTGATGGCGATGGTGAAGATGATGATGATGACAACAGTGACAATGATGACGACGATGAGGATGACAACGATGACAATGATGATGATGATGATACAGGCACTGCTGCCATAATTTTATTCTAGAGAACGTTTTACTTGCAGTTATTAGTCAACTTGAGTTTATGCTATTGTTGTATCTTATGATAGTTTCTTCGTAAATGTATGATCAGGTTGCATCACTGAGGGGGTAAATAAACAAATATTTGAAAGTTTTAAGAATTTTTTTAATGATTATTTCTACTTAACCAAAAAAATAAAGAAGAAAAAAGGAAAAAAAAAAAGCAGGAACAATAGTTTTAGGAATTTTGGTAGTTTTTATTTTTCAAAGATTTCCTGTGTTATCTCAGAATATTTTATTGTTTCTTATGCTTTGTTTCTTAGGAATTGGCTGAAAAGTGGATTTCATTGGCATTGAAGATGTGTTGCTAAAAATATGTAGCGTCTCCTAACAGCTCATCACACACACATACATGCATACATATATATATATATATATATATATATATGTATATATGTATGTATATATGTATATATATATATATATATATATATATATATATATATATATATATATATATATATATAAAATACAAAAATGGGACGAAAATGGAAAACATCCGGACAGTTAGGTGATACAAAAAAGGGACAACAAGACATCCAGACAGACGATACAAAGAAAACAAGGACGGGTCATTCGGAGTTTTCTGTCCTCAGTTGAGTTCCAGATTATCTTAGCAATTTCAGTTGGTTATACTCGAGATTGCTCCAATCTGGCCAGCCCCAAGTAAAAACTAAGTAAAGAGCATTAGATTCCTTGAAAGAAAGCAGCGAATGTATACAAAAACAAGGACGGAAAAAAACTTAGTTTTTCCTTGGGGCTGGCCAGATTGGAGCAATCTCAAGTATAACCAGCTGAAATTGCAAAGATAATCTGGAACTTAACTGAGGACAGAAAACTACGAATGAGTCGTCCTTGTTTTCTTTGTATCATCTGTCTGGATGTTTTGTTGTCCCTTTTTTGTATCACCTAACTCTCTGGATGTTTTGCCCTTTTGTCCTATTTTTGTATTTTTAATATATAAAATATAGTGGCGTATGTACACTTTGGTCTCTTATATATAATATTGCCCTCAAATCATGCTATATGAATGTGTCTGTGTGTATGCATGTCTAGATATCACACGAGGGCTGGTAACAAGAAGGGCAATTGGCTGTAGAAAAATCTGCCTCAGCATATAGCTCCTCTGACTCATTGTGGGCATGGAAAAGTGGGCATTAAATAAATGAAAATGAGGATGACAATCTCAGATCATAACTTCCCTCAGTCAAGTCTGTTGTTGGTTGCTTGGTAACTCTATTATTTTCAGTGGTAACCTCATTGAGTTACCTAATACTAAATTTATAATGGTTTCAAATTTTGGCACAAGACCAGCAATTTCAGGGTGTGGGGCTGGAAATGCCAATTATATTGACCCCAGTGCTCAACTGCTACTTATTTCATCGACCATGAAAGGATGAATGGCAAAGTCGACCTTGACAGCATTTTTTACTCAGAATGCAAAGACAGATGAAATACCTCAAAGCATTTTGCCTGCCACGCCAGCAATTCTACCAGCTCACTGCTTTTATTTAATACTAAATACACAATAAAGATATTTTTGTTGTTTGATCTCAAGGTCAACCTTGACCAGTAGCCCTTTCGTGTAAGACATTCCAGCGATGGCTATACTGTCATTTTGTATATGAAAGACTGCCATTGTCTGATGTGGCATTTATTTAAAATGAACATGACATGATTTGAGGGCAATTTGGCTGCTATTTGTTGCAGGTCATGTGACACATAAAGACACCTTCATACAGTGATTGTTTGGATTTTATTATAAGATTTTCTATAGAATAATTCTGACAGGAATATTAAATAGATTGTTCATATTCTTTTTTAGAACAGAGTTAATATTATGGTAGCATTTATATTAATTCTTTACAATTCAGAATTTCTCTGTTATTGACTAGTCATCTCACATTGGTTGTCAAAACTGAGTGACAATGTGAGAAACTTTGAAAGATTATTTGATAAATTTAAATTTTACCCAATATATGGTTTCAGCTGTGTGTGTGTGTGTGTGTGTGTGTGTGTGTGTGTGCACTTGTGGTGATGTTTACTCCCCAACTACACAGTTTTGGGTTCAATCTTAATGTGGGACACCCTGGACAACTCTCTTTTAGTATGGCCCCAAGCTAAATAAAGCATTGTCTTTGGATTTAGTTGGTGGTTACTGAAAAAGACTGTTGTGTGCATGTATGAACATAAGTATGTATGTATCATTGTGTGTGTGTGTGTGTGTGTGTGTGTGTGTGTGTGTGTGTGTGTTTTGTATATTTGTGTTTGAGAAGTTTGCTTCCCTACCATGCAGTTCTGGGTTCAGTCCCACTCCCACGGCACCTTACACAGAACAGAAATGATGTCAAGAATTAAAGGGCTTGAAGAAAAGTGTAACAAATCCAACAGCTGTTTCGGGGGGTGGGGGGTCAGTGGTCCAAAATAATGTTTGTAGATTGATTCTGTCATTGGATAAAATGAGCCTCCATCTTCAGGGAAGAGATTTTACATTTGAGATATTGAAAGATAGAAGTTCAAATATGGATGTATGTATGAGATGTGTGTGTGTGTGTTGTGTGTGTCAGAAAATTACAAACATTTTATATATCTATGACCATAGTTTTTGTTTTGATATTTTTCAAAAATCCTCATCAGACTAGACAAATCATTTACACTAACTTAACAGTGTTCTTTTAGTTCTAAATTATATCAAAGATAAAAGTTTTTCTTAAATATGGAAATTTTACCATAAACAATCTATATCTCTAGCAATTTAAGAAAGAAACTATTCCAATTAATGACATTTCAAAGAAAATATTTTTCTCTGTATCATTACAAGGAAATGTTAAAAAAAAAACCCAAAAACAAAAATAATCTGTCTTGAAATTCAATTTTCCTTAGAAATTATTGATCTCTTGGATTGTGTATTGATTTCTTTAACTTTTGCTCTATATCTTTCTAAGTTTACAACTGATTTAAAAAAAAAATTATTTCTTAAAAAATGTAAATCAGAATCAGTATATTTATCTTTTACTGTTTTATTTTTCAAAATAAAACAGATTATAACGTCTTCTTTTCAACAATCAAAATTTGAACTAGATTCAACAAGTTGATTGTAGGATAGGAAACTTCAGACTGTTGTAGGTTTTTTTTTTTTTTAGCCCCAGATCAGTGCTGACTGAGCAGAGGTATGATTATAAACACTTCAACCATTTTTTTCCTGTTATACAGGGATCCCAAGGTCACATTATCTAATAAGTCATTTCTAAGACACTAGCATGATTTGAGGGAAATTCGGTTGTTATTTTGAGCAGGTCAAAGGACCAAATAGATGCTGACTTCTTGTGGTACGATCATGTATCAAGAACATATAAAATCTAAATGAAGATGTTTTGTATGTTTACAGAGAATTATTGAAGGTTAGCTTGAGTAGTACTTCCCTCAGATTGGGGTGGGTTTATGTGGGGGCAAAAAATAGCCATCATCATCAGTTGACATTTTCTTTTCCATGCTTGCATAGGTCAGACAAAATTTGTTGAGTCATATTTTTTTCCAGCTGGATGCCTTTTCTGTCACCAGTCCTCCCCTGTTCTCATGTAGGGTAATATTTTCCCCATGGTTAGACGTTTCTTATGGAAGGCTTAAAACAAACAACATTACTTGTATGATGGCAATGATGATGATGATGATGGTGATGAAGAGGAGGAATTGATTTTCATTTACAAACATCATGTGATGTCAAGATAAGGGCAGATGCACACACACACACACACATATAGACATACACACTCACACACACAGAGATACACACAAACAAACACAAACACACACATGCGCGCATGTGTGTGCATGCACACAATGGACTTCTTTCGGTTTCTGTCTTTCAAATTCACTCACAAATTCTTTGGTCAGGCTGGGGCCGTAGTAAAAGATACTTGCCCAAGGTACTGTGCAGTGGGATTGATCTCAAGAACACATAGTTGGGAAGCAAGCATCTTAACCACACAACTAGGCCTATATATATATATATATATATATATATATATATACACACACACACAAACACACATGTATATATACACACACACACAAACACACATGTATATATACATACACACACACACACACACACATATATATACATATATATACATATATATACATATATTTGCACATGCAAGTATGGTTGTGTGAATAGATATAGTGATAATGTAAAGTTATTTATTCAACTATAAATTTTCAGGCTTGATCCCTCCTGGACATGTTTTCTACTGTAGCCTTAGGCCAAACAATGACATAAAAGTGGAATTAGTAAGCAGAAACTTATAGTTTGTGTGTGTACATGTGCATATCTGTGTTTCAGTATGTGTGCGTAGATATTGATTTTGCATCTTCGTATATAACAATATTTGAGGGAAAAAAACAGTGACATCATTTACGTTTTGCAGTAAACAAATGTCATGTAATTCAGTGAACACCAGTGGAATGAAAATTTCCTTGTGTAAAACGATGGAGAGTTGGAGACAGGAAGAGCATCCAACCAGAGAAACACTGCCTCAAAAGGTTTTGGTGTAGAAATTCACTATAAAAATGATTCTTTTATTCTTTTATTCTTTCTTTAACTTGTTTCAGTCATTTTGACTGTGGTCATGCTGGAGCATCGCCCCCGGGACTTATTCTTTGTAAGCCTGGTACTTTTTCTATCGGTCTCTTTGTGGAACCGCTAAGTTACGTGGGACATAAACACACTAGCATCGGTTGTCAAGCGATGCTGGGACACACACACACACACACACACATATATATATATATATATATATATATATATATATATATATATATATATATATATATACGACGGGCTTCTTTCAGTTTCCGTCTACCAAATCCACTCACAAGGCTTTAGTCAGCCCGAGGCTATAGTAGAAGACACTTGCCCAAGGTTCCATGCAGTGGGACTGAACCCAGAACCATGTGGTTGTTATGCAAGCTACTTACCACACAGCCACTCCTGTGCCTGATGATGATATATAACAAGCTTCTCTGCTGAGTTTCTGTTGAATGACTTCTTTTCTCAAGGTATCGGCCAATGTGACTCTTTGGGTAAGGTCACAAGCTGGCAGAACTGTCACCATGCCAATCAAAATGCTTAGTGGCATTTCATCTGTCTTCATGTTCTTTCTTCAAATTCTGTTGTGGATGACTTTGCCTTTCATCCCTTTGGAATTGGTAATATAAATACTAGTTGAGCCCTGGGCTTGATGTAATCAACTTTTAACTTTTACTGAAATTGCTGGCCTCCTGCCAAAATTTGAAGCCAATATGACTCTGTGGTTAAAGCAACTTGCCCAAGGTTCTGCACAGGGAATGAAACTCAAGACCATGTTATTGTAAAGCAATCTTCTTAACCATGTATCTGTACCTGCACTCATTGTCCAATCTATTTTTAAGACAATAAGACTAATTTCAAGGGTAACTGGCTGTTATTTTTTGCATCTAAATTGACTGCAAGGAGAGTCCTTTGGATTGCAAAGTTGCTAAAAGTAACACTATAAAACGTGTAGGATGGCTTTGAAAATATGAGTTGAAGAAGTAAGAGAGAATTCTACAGAGTGTGGAATAAAATGCTTAAAAGTGACTTAATTGAGTTGGGTTACCACCAGCAATAATAATCACTCATTAATGTATTAAGCTAATTAGGTAATAAAGTGCGACTAACTATGTCATCTATACCTTACAATAACTCTCTTATATATGAGACAGCATAATTACAACATTAAGCTTGTTTATTGTAATTTACTTTATGTGTTATTTATTTAATTAGTTGTGATAAATGTATTAGTCTAATGGATAACTGAAGCTAATTAACTTTCTTAACCATACTATGTATAAGTAACTCAGAGACGCCATCCTCATGAAAAGCAATAGTTAAATTAATGTTAATACATTTAATGTGGAGAGCATTAAAAAGCTGACTAAAATTAATTACGTGGTGATTGAGTATAAAAACAATATTTATTATTGACTAATTATTTTAATTATTTTGGCAAGTACAGACATAATTGATTATAAAATTAACAACGTTAAATCTATATTTCACGTGGATCATAAATATCGATTAAAGTTGAATTAAGACCATTTTAATAATTTTTTTTTTGAAGTTCTTAATAGGCAATGAAGGAAAAAGTTGAAGTATAACTGTAAAGTACAATATTCATTGTAATAGATAAGCTAGCTATTAAAAGTGATAAATTGACAGAACCATTAGAGTATCAAATCAAATCAAATGTTTTGCAGGATTTGTTTTAGCCCCCTGTATTCTAGGTTCAAATCCCACCAAGGTCAACTTTTCCTTTTTATTCGTTTGAGGGCAATAAATAAAATAATGGCCCAGGGTGGAGGGATTAAGGAAATTGTTAGAGTATTAGGCACTTCATATTACCTGCTTTGAATTTTTTCATGTTCTGAGCTCAAATTCTACTTCTTATCATCAGGCCCTTCATGGAAGGAAATGGGGCCTTTGAGATCCAGTTAATGGTGACAGAACTCTATTGTTAGGCATAGTGAAGTGTCAATTGGGGCAACAATTTGATTACCCCAATACTAATGCAAATCCTGCACTGATGTGGAATAAACACACAAACTGAAAAAAATGTTTATTATAACAACAATGCCAACAATAGCAACCATAGTTTCAAATTTTGGCACAAGGCCAGGAATTTCGGGGGGGGGGGGGTAAGTGAACTACATTGACTCCAGTGCATTTTATTGACCCCAAAAGGATGAAAAGCAAAGTCACCCTCGGTGGAATTTGAACTCAGAATATAAAGACGGATGAAATGCCACTAAGCATGTCACTGGTGTTCTTTCTTTCATTATTTTATTCTTTTATTTGTTTCAGTCATTTGACTGCAGCCATGCTGGAGCACCACCTTTAGTCAATGAGCAAAATGTAAATTATTAGTAAAGATTAAAAATAACTAATGGGAGCCCTAGGTCAGATCTGATCAACCAAAGATGTTCCTGCCATCACCAACCATTCCATATAAATATTCAGGGGTTAAACAGTAAGTAAGGGGACAAATAGCATACAACAATTATTGTGGAACCTCTGTAGAAATTCTTTATTCACATATAAAGAAACAAGCCTGGTATTTTATATTAGTAATGGAATCGCATAGACTGTTGTTTTACACACGCTAATAGAAATTTTTATTGCACATTTGTTTTAGATCTTTGTTAATTGATGCAAAGCTAAAAGACTTGTCGGAGAGTAACGAATATGTTTTATCGGCTAAATAAAGCACCAGACTGAAATTCATGTAAGACATAAACAATTTACATAAATTTAAAACAAATATATTCAAGACTCTACATTTGATGTACTCTTTCATGTATTGGCTTACAACCAGATTTAGAGCATGAGATGGAAGTGTATTGGGTGTGGATGAAAGAGTAGAATGTAATCCAAGAACTGGAAAGTTCACAAAAAGCAGAATAATTCAGCTTTCCATGTAAATTTTAGTGACAAATGTACTAAATGATTTCTGTAGCTATTTGAAAATGCTACATGTGAAAAACCATTGAATTCCATTTGTGACATAATATATTTGCAAGAAACCAACAGCTGTGTTTCTAGGTGGTCATCTGGCCTGTTTGTCATAGCACTAAAATTCCATCAAATCACATTGAATAATGTAGCCCTAGATAATGTCTAGTAATGACACATGGCTCAGTGGTTAAAGCATTGGGCTCACAATCATGAGGTAGTGAGTTCTATTCCCAGACTGAGCAGTGTGTTGTGTCCTTGAGCAAGACACTTTATTTTATGTTGTTCCAGTTCACTCAGCTGTAAAAATAAATTGTGACATCACTGATGCCAAGCTGTATAAGCTTTTGCCTTTCCATTGGATAACATCGGTGGCATGGAGAGAGGATGCTGGTATGCATGACTGAACCACTAAGTTCTAGGGACGTAAACACACCAATATCAGCTGTCAACTGATGGTGGGGAGGACAAACACAGATACAAACACACATATATATATATACATATACACACACACACACACACACACACACACACACACATATATATATATATATATATATATATATATATATATATATATATATATATATATTCTCTGAGTGGTTGGCGTTAGAAAGCTCATCCAGCTGTAGAAACTCTGCCAAATTAGACTGGAGCCTGGTGTTGCCATCCGGTTTCACTAGTCCTCTGTCAAATCGTCCAACCCATGCTAGCATGGAAAGCGGACGTTAAATGATGATGATGATGATGATGATGATGATATACAGCAGGCTTCTTTCAATTTTCTTCTGCTAGATTCACTCACAAGGCTTTGGTTAGCCTGAGGCTATAGCAAAAGACACTTGCTCAAGGTGCCACACAGTGAGACTGAACCCAGGAACATGTGGTTGGAAAACAAGCTTCTTACCACACAGCCACACCTTTACAAATAAGTTCCATTTTGCTCATTAGATTACTACATGTCAAATAGAATGGAAAAATTGTAAGGAAATACAGATATGTATTTGTATGAATTGCACTGAAATTTCCCCATCCCTTCCCTGCTTCTACCCCCACCTTTCTCTCATTCATGTCAAATCACATTTTAACATGCTTAAATAGAGCATGTCTGTCTATCTTTAGTCAGTCTCTTTTTAGCTCATTCATTTCTATATAAATATTTGATTTTCCACTTGTACATTTGGATTGACTCCCCCATCCCCCGTCGACATTTACAGTCCGTATTTTACTATCAACCCCCTATTCCAACACCGATAACTTCACCCCCCCCCCCCCGAAAAAAAGAACCCCCCCCCCAAAATGCTTAGCGGTATTTCGTCTGCCGCTACGTTCTGAGTTCAAATTCCGCCGAGGTCGACTTTGCCTTTCATCCTTTCGGGGTCGATTAAATAAGTACCAGTTACGCACTGGGATTGATATAATCGACTTAATCCGTTTGTCTGTCTTTGTTTGTCCCCTCTGTGTGTAGCCCCTTGTGGGTAGTAAAGAAATAACACACACATACACACACACACAAAGACAAACACACATACACACAGACAAACACACGTACACACATACATACATACATACTACACACACACCTTCACATACACACATACTCTCACACATACATACATACACGCACATATAAATATACACATACATTTTCACACATGCATACACACACACACACACACTTACACACACACACACAAATAAATACACACATACAAAAACATATTCACTTATACACACACGCATACACTTGTACATCCATATGGTTGTATGGTAGAGAATTTTCCATTACATTTCAGACAAATTCAGCTATAAGTTGCTGAAGCAGAAATATCGTGATAGCGAATATTCTGCTCAATACCACAGATTTGCTTTTCAGCTGCTTGACCATAATCACTTGAGCATGATCATGAGTAGGAGTAGTGGGGGAACATCATAGCCATGTGATGAGAGGAATTCTTTGGAGTTTGAATGAATGTAACAAAAGCCAAGTTTTAGCCATTTTTCATATTTTAAGCCATTTTTCATTTCTTAGCCATTTTTCATATTTTCTAGGGGTAAGTAAATAAATAACAGTTGCTACTCAAGGACAAAAATTGTGTTACATAGATTAATTATTGTGAACATGGAATTCTTGATTCTTAAATCTGGCAGTTAAAGGTTCAAGTTGTTGTTGTACAGGTTCCTTGCTTTTCATTATTGATTTTCTTTTATTCCAATTTGAAATCTACCATTTATTTTCCCATCTGTTGTTAATTTACCTTAACCTTCTTGTTCCCATATTTCTGTTGAAATACACTGATTTTGTTTCAATTAATTTTGAAAATAGTGAAAGATTAGTAAAATAATCATTAACCTCATTAAGGTAGTGTTCTGAGTTCGAATTCTACCGAGGTCAATTTTGCCTGCCACCCTTTCTGGTTCAATAAAATAAGTACCAGTTATAAAAGTAGTGTTTGGAACATAAATAAACATGGAATGATGATGGAAGATTTTCACTTAGACCACTTTAAAATGGAAAGTTCATATCAATAAACTAGGTGAGCTGGTATCAAAAAGATTAAAGCCACTGATAATTTAATTTTTTTTTTTCATATAAATTCACGTTACAGTATATTTTTCATCATATTTTACCGCCTGACTGGCCTTCGTGCGGGTGACACGTAAAAGCACCCACTACACTCTCTGAGTGGTTGGCATTAGGAAGGGCATCCAGCTGTAGAAACTCTGCCAAATCATATTGGATCCTGGTGTTGCCATCCGGTTTCACCAGTCCTCAGTCAAATCGTCCAACCCATGCTAGCATGGAAAGCGGACGTTAAACGATGATGATGATGATGATGTCTTTCACTTTTCCTCCTACCAAAGCCAATAAAATAAATAATTGTCAAGCTATATATTTTATTGATGTAATCAATTGTTTCCTCCTCACAAATTTGTGTGGCCTTGCATCATTGTAATAAAATCAATATTTTTTTCTATATATTCTAACTTTGAATGACTTTATAATACAAGAATACATTATTTTTATGAATATTTTGATACAGCAGAGTTGCATCAGTGATCATATTGTTCTTTTTGTATTTAATCTTTTAGTCAAGAGTTGAGATATATTAAGTTTCAGAAGCTCAGCTGTGATTATCTTTAAAATGTTATGATGTTTTTGCAGTTAGAAATTTGTACATTATTCTCTAAATTTTGTTGTATCTTGGGAGGGTCATTATATCAATGATAACTACATGCACTGGTTTTATTTCACTTCATTTATTATCATTACTCAATTGGCTGAGTGAGTCGGCAAAATTGTTACCATGTTGAACAAATTGCTTAGCAACAATTCTTCCCGTTCTTTAAATTCTGCTGACTTCTCCCTTCATTGCGTCAGAGTTGATAGAATAAGAACTAGTTGAGCACTTCAGTTGATATAATCAACATACTCTCTTCTATAATTTCTGGTCTTGTGCAAAACTTTGAAGCCCTTATTATTAGTCAATTCATTGACATTAACCAATCAACTAATTTATTGTTAGATTAATGGTTCAGTTAATCATTGAATCAGTTAGGTTTATCGAAGTTTTTTTCTTGGTTTCAGCAAATTAGAGGGCATGTCATTGATGAGGTCATGAATCACAATGAAAGGACTTCGACAAACCTAGCTTGTTGACAAAGTGACAAAATAATTAATGAATCAATTGATTAGTTAATTTGTTAATTGTTAAGGAATTGAGTAGTAGTAGTAATAATAATAATAATGATAAACGAAGTGAACAGAACCAGCATGTGTGATTATTATTGGCATAATGACCCTCCCAAGAAACAAGAAAATCTGTTTCAATGCTTGAGTTCACATCAAGTATCTTGTAAACCGAATACAATAATGAAATATTGTATAAATATTTTCATTTCTTAATTTAATTGTTGCAACAATATAAATAGTTGCACTATTGTAAATAACAATATCATGTACGAATTTATGTAACAACCATCTGCAGCTGCATCACCAGCATTATCATTAACATAACCACCATCATCCTCTTCACTGCTAACACTTCCAACACTATCAACACCACAACCACTATAGCTGTCATCAACATCACCATCATTACCATCATCATCTCCACCACCATCATCATAATCCCTACCACAACCTTCCTTATCGTCTTCATCCTCGATTACCAGCTTTTTTTTTAGAATGTAAGATATTGCTTTATGTAAATTATATTATGCATGCATTAATAATATAATGATAATTGTGTAAACATTTATGCTACTGTGTTAATGTAATCAATCCAAGGTTCATTATATTATGTTAATTTCACTGAAGAGAATGTTATTAATTATGTATAGGTTAACATAGATATAAAGCACTGGATTAATTCAATGTTGGAAAGTGAAATTTTAATGATGTTTCTTATGCCTTAAGCAGTTCAAATGACCTCATCTGAGAGACACCCTGATCGATTTGTAGAAGTGGGGAAATAATCAGTTATGTAATTGGGTTTTCCAAGAAGTGACAGGGTAATAATATGTAGAGATAATTATTCCTACATGTTTAATTAAGTTTGTCTAATTATCTTGCTGCATTAACAAGTCGTAACTCCTTGTTCATGCAGCATCATACCAAATTAGTAAATTAGCATTAAATCACCCTGAGGAAAATTTTCCTAAGTCAGTGACCTGAATATTAAACTACCTTCATCTGTGATTGGTGTTCATGAACAGTATTGTTATACTTAGGGTTTATTTATGTATATGTATGTATGTATGTATATATATATATATATATATATATATATATATATATATATATCAACAATAACACAATTTATTCTTCACCTAACTTGGAACCTTCCATACATTTTGATCTGGAGTCTATAGTCAACTCTAGAATACGTGCAGTGAATATAACCCTGGGATCTTTTTTAAAACGGGGGCCACATTTTTCATTAATGTTTTACGTAGTGTTTTTGGTACCGAAAGACTTTCAAACTTCGTATACTTATCTATTTTGTGTTATAGAACAGAAAAATATTTTTGTATTCGAATTTATTTCATGTAAAAAATTGTCTTATTTCGATAATTTCAACCAATCACTGACAAGTATTCAGTTGTTTAGATTTACTCCTTTGGCTGATTAAGCGATGTAAAGCGTATTTAATCGCCATACCTTCGTTTTATTTGCTTTTTTCATTTTAAATTTGCTTTAACCCTAACCCTAACCCTAGGGTTAGAGTTAGGGTTAGGGTTAATTGTTTCAGAATCGTTTGTCTATGTAGTCGGCACTTAATGTATATCGGCTGAATGGACGTCAGTGATTGGTTGAAATTACAGAAATACGACAACTTTAACATGGAATAATTTATGGATTTCTTTTTTTTTAAAGAAGACTAAGAGAAAAAGATGTTTTATATGACACATTCTACCAGTGTTCCAAGTTTCAAAGTGTTTCGTTAATGAAAAATGTGGCCCCCCGTTTTAAAAAAGATCCTAACCCTGTATAATTTTGATGGCATGTTGAGGATTCAGTCAGTACTTTGGATGTGTGTGTAACTGGAAAGACAAACCCATATATATATGTGTGTGTGTGTGTGTGTGTGTGTGTGTGTGTGTGTATGGCATTCTGTTAGTTATGCCAACAAGAGTTCCAGTTGAACTGATCCACACAACAGTCTGCTCGTGAAATTTACATGCAAGTGGCTGAGCACTCCACAGACACTTGTACACTTAATGTATTTCTCCGGGAGATTCAGCATGACACAGAGTGGGACAAGGCTGGCCCTTTTGAAATACAGGTACAACAGAAACAGGAAGAGTGTGAGAAAGTTGTGGTGAAAGAGTACAGCAGGGTTTCCCACCACCCCCTGCCAGAGCCTTGTGGAGCTATAGGTGTTTTTGCTCAATAAACACTCACAATGCTCAGTCTGGGAATCAAAATTGTGATCCCATGTCTGCGAGTCAACTGCCCTAACCACTGAGCCATTGTACCTACACACACACACACACACACACACACATGTATGTATGTATGTATGCATGTATGTCTATATGGCCATGTAATATAGCTTGTAAGTTACCTCATCATTTCGCATTTGTCTTGCTTTTATATGTTGGTTCCCTGACGATGAATATATGTGGAATTCCAGCAGCTCTTACTTCTTTGGAGGAAAGCACACATATATTTTGAAACATGAGTAGGAATTAAAAGAATCTTTATTTATATGCGTTTTGCTCCATTTATTGTTATTATTCATATATATATATATATATATATACACACACACACACACACACACATACACATATATATATATACACACACACACACATATATATATATATATATATATATATATATATATATATGTATATATGTATGTATATGCATATATGTTTACATATATGTTTATGTGTATACTTACCTAACATCTGTCTATCATAATATTCTTCCCTCCTCCTTCCTGGCTATCATCATCATCATCGTGATCATCATAAACATCATCATCATAAACATCATCATCATTATTAATTTGTCAGAAAACTTTCGTTATTTATCTAAAGCTTAATGTTTGTATTCCATTTTGGAGACTCTTTTTTTTTTATTTTTTAAACTTGGATATACGTTGCCCGCATACATGTCCATTGATACAATGATGCTCACACAAAAGCAATCAAAACATGCCCCAACCCTCACACATACATGTACACACACACACACAGAGGAAAAAATACCTAGGTCAATATAAACATAAATAATTATTTGTGAGATTTCTTAATTCGTGTTCTATAAGCATCTACTTAACCTTTCACACTCCAGTTATTTATAATGCAGAATCCAACAACAATATTGTGGAATATATTAGTTTTCTCTTTTATTATCTTTGGTATTTCTTTGTCCATTAGAACATATATTGGGTGTCTGTAAAAGTCTGCTGTATTGACAGAACCATTAGCACCCAACTGAATGCTTTAAAGTTTTCAATTTTGTGTTCAATACCAGCCCGACTTTTTCCTTATACATACATGTATGTATGTATTTATATATATATATATATATATATATATATGTATGTATGTTTACATTGATTTGATTGTGCACACACTGTTTATGAGAATTACATACTGGAAAATGTAAAATAGATGTTTGCTCAAATCCACCCAATTTTGATATTTGCATTGGTAAGGTTCATAATTTAAGAGAGTTACATATTAGAAAAAAAGAAAGCAAAAAAAAAAAAAATGTCATTGTGATAGACAACATAGAAAATGCAAACAGAAATCTATTCAGATTCTGCTATCTTTGAGATTTGTATTGATATGTTTGAGCACTTGGGATTTAGGAGTCACATATTGGTAAAAAGAAATTTCTTTGTATTGGACAATGATACAATTTTGGTACTGATACGGTTATGTGGCTTCGAAGTAAGCTTCATAGTCACATGGTTTTTAGACCAGTACCATTCCATGGTATGTTGAGTAAGTAACTTTTAATGTAGGCCTGGTTAATCAGTACCATGTTGAACAAAATTTGATCAATGGAAACTACCTGGAAGTCCAGTATGTGTGTGTGTGTATGTTTATACATACATACATACATACATACATACATACATACATATATATATATATATATATATATATATATATATATATATATAGGTAGGGGTCTCAAGGAGAAGTGTCCCTGCCTTCCTGAGCTAGTTTTCCACCACGTTTCTTAAAATAATGGTAGAGGCCTTGGTCTCACGACTACTCATGTCTAGAAACTGATGTTGGGGGTAAGCAAGGGCATGCTCCCCGTAGAAAATCCAGCTCCAAAAAAGCCTCATGATAGCAAAGGAGAATGGGGTTGGGGTGGGCTGCACCTGCCTACCTATTATTTATGGGATGACCCAATATACATATATATCATCATTGTCATCGTTTCCATGCTGGCATGGGTTGGACGGGTTGACTGAAGATTAGCAAGCCAGAAGGCTGCACCAGGCTCCAATCTGATCTGGCAGAGTTTTTAAAGCTGAATGCGCCTCCTAACGCCAACCACTCCAAGAGTATAGTGGGTGCTTTTTACGTGCCACTGGCACAAGGGCCAGTCAGGCAGTACTGGCATCGACCACACTTGAATGGTGCTTTTTATGTGCCACCAGTATGGGAGCCTGTCAGGCAGCACTGGCAACGATCACACTGGAATGGTGCATTTTACATGCCACCGGCATGGGATCAGTCAGTTGGCACTGGCATCGACCACGCTCAAATAGTGCCTTTTACATGCCACTGGCTTGGAAGCCAGTCAGGTGGAACTGGTAACAATCACGCTCGAATGGTGCTTTTTACTTGCCACCAGCATGGGTACCAATCAGGCCACGACAATGTAATACAAAATTGAATTGAAGTTTTTTAAAAAAAGTGAACATATAGGTGCAGGAGTGACTGTGTGGTAAGTAGCTTGCTTACCAACCACATGATTCCAGGTTCAGTCCCACTGCGTGGCACCTTGGGCAAGTGTCTTCTACTACAGCCTCGGGCTGACCAAAGTCTTGTGAGTGAATTTGGCAGATGGAAACTGAAAGAAGCTCGTCGTATATATGTGTGTGTCTTTGTCTGTTTGTCCCCCCAACATCACTTGACATGCGATACTGGTGTGTTTACATCCCCGTAACTTAGCGATTCAGCAAAAAGAGACCGATAGAATAAGTACTAGGCTTACAAAGAATAAGTCCTGGGGTCGATTTGCTTGACTAAAAAAGGTGGTGCTCCAGCATAGCCGCAGTCAAATGACTGAAACAAGTAAAAGAATAAAAGAATATTTAAATAGCATTAAAAAAAAACTTGGTATATAATAACAATATATCTGAACTAAGATTATGTTATATTCTGAGTGTATAAAAATTTAATAATTCTGTGAGACATTATCTGATGATAAATGTTGTTGAAGGTGTTTAACAACATATACCAAACATTTATTGAGGAGTCTTGAATAGCTAATCGTTTCAAGAAATTAGAAGTATCTTCAAAAACAATGCTGGACTCAATTTTCCAGTGTTAAGCAAACAACCTCTAAATAGGACACTAAAGAAAAATTCATTACATCTTTCTAACAATATATTAACTGAGTCAATATAACTGCTCTGTTCGGTAGATCTGAACTATGCGAGTTACAAGCAATAACTTAATACTTTTTATCTCTTCATAAATAAATAATTATCCTAGATAAAAAGTAAACATCCACCATGGCTGCAGCTTTGAAGCTGAAGCATTTCTAAATAGTTTTTAAATAATTATTTGAATAGTATATATATATATATATATATATATATATATATATATATATATATATATATATATATATATATATACTACACACATGTAATTTAAGTCATGTGGAGCAGAGTCAAACAATTATAAAGGAAATTCTTCAATGTATTTATTCTTTTATTTGTTTCAGTCGTTTGACTGTGGCCATGCTGGAGCACCACCTCGGCCACCCCACCCCCCGTACTTATTTCTTAAGCCTAGCACTTATTTTATCAGTCTATTTTGCCAGACCGCTAAGTTATGGGGATGCAAACACACCAGCACTGGTTGTCAGGTGGTGATGGAGGGACACACACAAACACAGACACACACGGACACACACACACACACACACACACACACACACACATGCAATGGGCTTCTTTCATCTTCTGTCTATCAAATCCACTCACAAGGCCTGATAATATAGTAGAAGACACTTGCACATGCATAAAAGTTTGCATGTCTGTGTTCATGTTTTCAGATGTTTATGTGCCATAACTTAGTGGTTCAATAAAAATAGAGATCAATAAAGCATTAACTAGGTTTTATAAATGAAATTTTGTTGATATGATATGATTCACTATGCTTTTGAAGGTGGCAGTGGTGGTGGGCTCTGTGTGGTTGTTGTCCAATAACTGAAATCTGTAAAAGAATAAATGACTGTGTATATATTATTTATACAGTATTATAGGTTTTGTTTCATAACAGCCATTTCATGTTACCAAATGGTTTCATATTAAAAAACTGTCAGAACGTAGAAAAGTAAATTAAAATCACACAATTTACCTTTCCACACTTGAAACATTCTTTAATATGGATCCATTTGGTAAAATGAATTGGCTGTTATGAAAGTAAAAAAATTTATTATAATGTATAAATAATCTGCCCATTTTATTACATAATATGCAAGTGTCTTTTTCCTTTGTTAACTTATGAAAGCTTATAAGTAAATTATATATACACAATTTCGAAATTTACAATAATATTACTTCCCTTCTGGTAGTGCCAGCAACAATAAGCTGCCAGGTAATTGGACCAAACATAACAGAACAAGAATGAAGAAGCATACAATACAGAAGTGGATAAAGAACATGAATAAATGTGATTCAACTAATTCACTTTTATGTATTTGAGTTGTATATCCTAGGTTATGGCATATAACTGGCCAGAAAGTTGCTGGTTTTGTATCTACTATTGCACTGGGCAATATAGACAGCTTATCAGACATGTTGATCAGAAGCAGGTAGCTTCTTTACTGATGATGGTAAATACGCAGTCTTGGTCAGTATGGTGATGAAAAAATTGAAGCAAACAAAAAACCTTTCTGAGAGAAAAAAGAGAATCACTTGACCTTATACAATTTCAGCAGTGGCTGAAGTAGGTTAGCTATGTCTTCGTATATTTTTTTTCTTGTTCTGTAGTACACAAATAGGGAAGATCAGATTTCCAAAATGAATTATCTGACATGAAGGCAGTGGCTAAAAATTTCACTTTTTGAATTCAGGAAGGTGCTTTGGTCGCACAAATGTTTTAGGATCAATGTCTCCTCAGCTAAGCAAAGTTTGCACCGTCTGCTTCCATTGAGGTATGACTAAGGTTGTTCCTGTAACTTTCAGTTAATTTTTTAGGTGTCGCTCCTCATAATCACCATATATAAAAAGTTAATGTTGTAACCTTGTGCTACTCTGAGATCCTAAAAGAGGATCTGTGGTCATTTAGCCTAATCTTAAATGAGCCCTCAATTGCTCAAACATATTTCCATGTGTGTGTCATTTTGTTGTTGGAAACCACCTCTGCTTTGTAAACCACAGCCTCAGTGTTTCAGTACCCATTTACAAATCAGCTCTAGTGTGCAATACACAATAAAAAGAACTTGTCTACATCATTGGATGCAAATGAAGTCACATATATTATATTTGAGTTTTACTTCTCCTGAAGGGTTGTTGAAACAAAAAAGGGATTCTCTCTCCCAGATGTTGGATGATGGTTGACTCTAATGTGTTCATCTACCCTTTGACAGATTTTGTTTTTCAGTGTTTTCAATGAAAACCACCATCCTTAACATGCACACACACACATGCAGGCATGCACACACACATGAAGTATGGAAAAACAAATGTTATCTGTATGATAGTGATGTTTATGATGATGATAATGATGATGTTTCTGATGATGATGATGATGATTTAATCAGTTAATCAGCCTACCATAATATGAAAACACCTGGCACTTAAACACCTCTGGCAGAGTCCATTTTGAGGCAAGAGTTCTGACCGGTTCTTTTGATCTGAAGCTAACTTTCTCCCAATCAATCTCAGTCACTCTAAAAAAAAGGTCACAAGTACTTCAACTCCCCTAATAAAAGCAAAAAAAAAAAAGAGAGAGAGAGAAAAGAAAAAAGGAAAGCAAAACAGAAATAAATTAAAGAAAAAAAAAAGGGGGGAAAAACAAACCTCGACAAAAATAATTATCTTTCCTTCACTGAATCAATGCTTCGTTAAAGATTCTTTCTGTCAAATTTAATTGTCTGAACTTTAACCAAATCCTAGATATTTGAAACATTATATTGTAGACGCAGACTTGGATAGTTAAGGCTTATTGTATACTGTTTGTGCAAGAATGCCTTATCTTTAGAGCACTGTTGCACTGAGCTTATTGTCTTATCTTTAAGCTACGTTGATATTGCCAAAGTTATTGATTCAAATTCTGTGTCAGAATTGATGTTCCAGATACTGCTTTTCCACTTCTTCTTCTTCTTCTTTCCTTTCCTTCTTTTTTTCTTTCTTTCTTTATTTATTTACTTATTTTGAAGTCTGCAGAAAAAAAATTAATTTAAGCTTTTACTGCATCCAGTGTAAATGGAAGGAGATAGTATTTAATCAGTTTTTATCAGTTTAGTTGAGAAAACCAACTTGTACACACAAATTTTATATTTCATTGTTTTACTGTTGCTGCAGTTGTTGTTGTTGTTGTTGTTGTTTTTCCTTTATCTGCTTATTCAAATCATTCATTAACAACTTCACTGCCATTCAACATCAGTTTTAACTTTGTTGTTGTTGCTGTTGTTGCTTAACCACAGATCAGCTCTGATTAAGAACATCTATATGCAAACCCATTACATCCAAGACCAAAAACTCATTAAAAAAAATTTCATTATCCTTATTATTATTATTAGTAAAGAATAAAAAGTTTAGGAAGGTATAACAATGCACTATAGAACAAAAAATGGACTATATCCCCGTTGTAACTTGGTAAACTATAGTCCGATGATATTTCGGAATTAGAATTCCTTCTTCAGATCTTATTTGCTGGAATCTCTGCTATAGTGCATTGTTATACTTTCCTAAACTTTTTATTCTTTACAAACAATACACAATGCTTCAAGCGAACTACAATACTCTCCTATTATTATTATTATTATTACCTTTGCACAGCTTCTAACACTGGAGATGTACTACAGTGTCAGCTGTTCACTACCCGTGAACTAATGTAACACCCCTTATTTTTCGAGCACCATCCGGAGTATTTGAGTGGTTCCAAGCAGTGCTGTTTTCTGCAAGTGCTCCACCCTTATTGCAGCCCCTATTTGTTCCACGTACTTCTCGAGATTTTTGCTCACTGTCCCCAGGACTCCAACAATTATTGGTACTACTGCTACCTTTTTCATCGACCACAACTGCTTAACTTCCCAAGCTAACCTGTCATATCTCTCGACTTTTCTTTCTTCCTTTCACATACCTTGTCGTCAGCTGGGCATGCTATATCTATGATCCAGCATAGTTTGTTTTCTTTCTCAATTAAGATTATGTTTGGCTTCCTATTCTCTATCTCATGGTCGCACTGAATCATAAAATCCCATAGGATCTTTGCATTTCTATTTTCCTCGATGCCTTCAGGTACATTTTTCCAGCGTTCACTACTTTACATCGTCTTGGCTTAACAGCCCTCACCGTTTGTTTTGTTCTCACTGTCTTATCTTTGTTACCACTTTCACCTTCCACAAAAAATCCCAAATTTTATTGAATTTGCTTTGCGGGAAGGACTGTTTTAACACAGAGTATATAAAACAGGGGACAACTGATGAAGGGAATGTTCTTTATGTTGCTTGTTTCATTTCTCTGTTTCTTTCTTTCTGTCGTTGTTCGAAAAAAGTTCGTTTTCTATGTTTTTGTTTTTTATATTCTCGTTTCTCATTTTGTCTACATTTTTGTGATGTCCTGTACCCATATATGCATGTATATATACATATATATATGTATGTATGTACATATATGTATGTATATATGCATATATATATATAAATACATTTATATATATAAATATATATGTATATATATATATATACAAATAAATAAAAATATATATATATATATATATATATATATATATATATATATATATAGGGAGAATTCACAAAAAAAAAACACACGATGACAGGCGTTGTAGAAAACAAATAGATGTATTAGTATAACGCTCGGGAATAGAAAAAGTCGTTAATGTTTCGAGCCTATGCTCTTCCACAGAAAGAACAAGGAGAGAAAAAAATGTGTGTAGTGGTTAGCGATATATATATATATATATATACATATATACACAATAAGCTTCTTTCAGAGTCTGTCAACCAAATCCACTCACAAGACTTGGGTCAGCCTGAGGCTATAGAAGAAAACACTTTCCCAAAGACCCATGTGGTTGGGAAGCAAACTTCTTACCACACAGCCACACCTGCACCTATAAACAAAATGACATTGAAAAGTGTTGTTGATGCTGTTTAGCAGCCCTTTGTGCCCTATTTGTGTCAGGTTTGATGACAGATGGACCACACATACTATTAATCGTAGGATATATATGTGGCGTTCTTCCATTAATATATCAGCTCCAAAGTAAAGAAAAAATAGCGGTTGTGGTGATGGTGGTGCTGCTGCTGCTGCTACCACTTCTGCTGCTGCTGCTGCTACCACTTCTGCTGCTGCAGCTGTGGTTAAGGTGGTGGTTGTTTTTATGAAGTGACAGTAGTCTGGAAATAAAAGTGACTTAAATCTTATTTTCTCCTTGTGAAAGTGTTTGTCAGTATAGACTTGAATATGGTGAGGTATGAAGAGATTTATCTATAAAGTCATTCAGATGATATCTATATCTATATACAGAGAGAAGGAACTGCTTGGTGAAATTAATAGGTACTTGTCACTTTTTATGATGTGTGTGTGTATGTGTGTGTGTGTGCGCGTGTGTGCATATACATTCATATATTTAGCTATTTGCTGTTATGTATGCATTTCCATTATCTGTATATATGAGTGTGTATATCTATCTATCTATCTATCTATCTGTGTGTATGGATGCATGCTTATATACACACATACACATGCACACACTCATATAATAATCACATATTTGTTTGTTCCTTGCTATATATGTACGCCTGTAAATAGACACATATATTAGCTTGTATGCATCGCTTTCTCATCTCTCACACTCTGTATGTATGTATATATATATATATATATATATATATATATATATGTTAATTCTCTAAATGAAGTATTAACAGTAACTGCACGATAAAGTGTAGTATATTGCCACTTAAGTGTGGCTGACCCCTAGGGGTGGATGTTACTGTTGCTTTTAGCCCCAGGAGGACATCTCCTCCCACAGTCGTGTGTCGATAAGCCAGCTGGAGGAGATGTCCTCCTGGGGCTAAAAGCAACAGTAACATCCACCCCTAGGGGTCAGCCACACTTAAGTGGCAATATACTACACTTTATATATATATATATATATATATATATATATGTGTGTGTGTATGTGTGTGTGTAATATAATGTACTGTTCTGTGATAGAAAATTCAACTAAAAAGTATACTGGCAGGAGATAAATATCATTTATTATATATATAATATATATATATATATATATATAAAAATAATATATGAGTATATGCATATATATGTACATGTATGTACATTATATATATGTATGTGTGTGTGTGTATGTATATATATATATATTTATATATACATGCATATATTTGTGTGTGTGCATGTGCATGCGTGTGTGCATGCGTGTGTGCATACGTGTGTGTGTGTGCATGCACGCATGTGTATGACATACATGTATATGGTATGTCCATGTGTTTACATGTATATTTTCATACTCTTTTCTTACCGTTTCTCACCATGTACATAAATGAGGGTGTGACTGGTCTTCTGCTGTATTATATTTCTATGCACATATATCATCAAAAAATAATAATGAAAAATTCTATTTCGTTTTTGTTTACAGGAATTATCATTGAACTCCTTTGAAATACAAGTGACACACTTTGATTTCGGATTCTTCTGAGGTATGTCAACCATTTCTATTAGTATCAACTTTATGTCTGTCATTTGTTTGGGTTCATCTGTAAGAGTTCAAGAAAAATCAATGATGAATCTCATTTTTGTCTCAAAGTCATAATTCTTCAAAAACCAATTTCAGCGTCACTGATTATATTGGTAAAGTCCTTGTGAAGCTCATCTTCATGTTGTTTTCCAGTTTAGAATTATGAATGAAATGCTCCCAGTTATTGTAATATTGTTGCAGATCAGTAAATATTAATGGTTGTTGATTAATTGCCATAAAAGGTTGTTGAGTGGTTTACATCAATGGTTAGTACCAATAGTTACAAGGTGGTTAGTAGTAATGGTTATTAATTTGTTACCATAAAGAGTTATAGACAAGTTAACATCAATGGTTATTGCCAATGGTTGAGGGGTGGTTAGCATCAATGGTTGTAAACTGGTTAGTATTAATGATTGTTGATGTGTTACCATAAAGAATCTCAGACTGGTAAACACAAATGGTTAGTACCAATGGTTGAGGGGTGGTTAGCATCAATGGTTGTAAACTGGTTAGTATTAATGGTTGTTGATGTGTTACCATAAAGAATCTCAGACTGGTAAACACAAATGGTTAGTACCAATGGTTGAGGGGTGGTTAGCATCAATGGTTGTAAACTGGTTAGTATTAATGGTTGTTGATGTGTTACCATAAAGAATCTCAGACTGGTAAACACAAATGGTTAGTACCAATGGTTGAGGGGTGGTTAGCATCAATGGTTGTAAACTGGTTAGTATTAATGGTTGTTGATGTGTTACCATAAAGAATCTCAGACTGGTAAACACAAATGGTTAGTACCAATGGTTGAGGGGTGGTTAGCATCAATGGTTGTAAACTGGCTAGTATTAATGGTTGTTGATGTGTTACCATAAAGAATCTCAGACTGGTAAACACAAATGGTTAGTAGTAATGATTGTT
>NC_142945.1:13985476-13987976 GCF_046866305.1 Octopus bimaculoides | reverse complement strand
TATCGACCCTGAAAGGATGAAAGGCAAAGTCGACCTCAGTGGAATTTGAACTCAGAATGTAAAGATAGACAAAATACTGCAAAGCATTTTGCCCAGTATGCTAACGTTTCTACCAGCTCACCACCTTCAAATACAAAAATATTACTTCTGCATTTTGCATGGAAATTAAAATATTATGTTTTGAAGTAAAAAAAAATATACAGAATACCATTGTTTTTTGTTTTATTAATCATGTTCTTCACAATCAGTGAGCTGATGGAATTGTTTCAAGACAAAAATGCTTAGCAGCATATCTTCTGACTCTTCCCATTCTGTGTTCAAATCCTGATGAGGTCAACTTCACTTTTCATCCTTGTAGGATTGGTAAAATAAGTACTAATTGAACATTAAGTTTGATGTAAACAGCTTCCAGTCTTCTCAAAATTGCTGGCCTTGTGCCAGAATTAGAAAAAACTAACCATGTTCTTCAGTCATTTTTGTGTGATTTTATGATAATCAGAATCTTATTTCTTCCTCAAGGCATTGGATAGTTTCCCTATTTTGCATTTCATGTTGATCAGTGAAGAAAATCCTAATTCACACAAATGTGATGGTGAAAATTGAATCAAAATAGACAAAGCTTTTATTTTTTCAGTAACCAAAATGATAGGCTTCTCTGATGGAAAGCCAACACTTTTCAAGAGACAGTTCTTCATATTTGAATTTTGGTCTAAAATTATTGGATATAACATCCCATTCTTTAGATTTAGATTATTTCAAACATAAATTGAACTTCCATGAAAGGTTTGGGATCTAGTTTTTTGGCTCAATACTTAATAATGAAAAATAAGCTCGATTCTTCTTCCAGAGTTGTCAAACACTCAACAATGACAGGAGTAATTTCCTTTATATGGTTTTACTTAACAAAAGAAACATTCAAAATTACCATTTCTAGCTTTCTTTTTCCAAATTATTATTTTCTTCTGAAACATTATTAGTTTCTCTGGAGATGAAAAGTTATTTTTATTTTAACTTGCATACTTTCAGTCAGGTTGTTAAGGTGCTGGAATTTACTTGTCAAATATTTCAGGTTAGAAATCCAAAATTCACATTGAAAATATCCACAAAATTGTTTTCAATTTATGTCTTCAAAGGATGCAAGAAACTCTTTCCAGAGTTCCTTCTCATGGCAGAATGCCCCACCTCCCTTGACAAGTCATACCATTGCAGTGTGTAAAATCTGCTTCAATACAAATTGTCTCAAGCAAAAGGATCTTTAATGCTCTTTTTAATAAAATTAACCATGTTGACAACTTGATCAAAAACTTGTTTCCATTCAAATCCTACTGATTTGGCAATCAAGAACTCTCTCAGTGTAGAAAACAGTTAGTTGAAATAACATTGGAATTTTGCTATTTTTCCAAGTGTTGTAACCCCTTTTATGCATTTTACCATAGAAGGAGCTCCATCACTACAACAACTGCCAATACATGATTGCTATGAGAAGTCACATTTTCCAAAATAGTTATTTCAAATATGAAAAATGTCTTCACCGTTTATACTACCCAGCATTTATTTGATTTTAAAAAAGCACTATTTGATCTGCATTAACAAAACAAATGAATGTCCAAAGCTGCATTTTATTGGAAAAATCTGTTGACTCCTCAATTTGCAAAGCAAAATTTGAATGCTGGAGTTTATCACAGCATACAATTTCTTCAATGTCAGCAAATAATTCCAAATTACATGTACAAACTGTATCATTTGAAAGAGGACTTTTACTTATTTCTTCTACTCAATCTCATTGCATCACCTTACAGTGATCTTACATGTAGGTAAAAGAAAGGACTCACCAAAATATGAGACCCCATTTTTATTGAGAATCATTTCAGATATTTTAAAAAAAGGCAATTTGTGCTTCTTCAGAAATAGTTTCTTTAATACTATTAAAAATATTTGCTGATTTTGTTGTTCTGACAACTCTTTAAAACAATGTGAATTTTTTCTTTAAAAATAATAATGTCTGCTTTTGAAAAGTTCCTTTCCAACTTGTTATGAAGCTGGGATTTGTTTCATTCCAACATTACAAAACATTGTGGTGAAGGTTGGTGGTCATTTCCAGTTCAAGAAAAACCAAACTTTAAATGACTGTCATTGTATTTCAGATTAGATTCTAAAAATTATGAATTCATAGCATTTGATGTATGCTTATCAGATTCACCCTTTTCTTATTTATGCTGGCATAAGCTGGATGGTTTGACAGGAGCTGGCCAACTGGAAAGCTGTTCAAGCTCCAATAATCTAATTCAGCATGGTTTCTATGGCTGGATGCCCTTCCTAATGCCAACAACTTTACAGAGTGTACTGGGTGCATTTACATACTACCAGTATTAGTGCATTTTATGTGGCACTGGCACAAGTGCATTTTATGTGGCACCTTGTGCCTGCAAGACAAAGACCTCTCAGCTGGGAGAGAGCATGGGGGACATGGCCATAAAAGACTTGACTGTATGTATGGATG
>NC_142945.1:13952976-13980476 GCF_046866305.1 Octopus bimaculoides | reverse complement strand
AAGAAAAATAATAAATTTATCTTATTTTGAGAGTCATGAGAAAAAAAATTAATAAAATTAGGAGAATGAAAATTTAATAAAATTTTGAATTAAAGAAAAACTTAAATTATGCTTTTCTATTTAACCCAGCTTGATAAGCTGACTTTCAGATGATAAAATAAATTAATTCTATAAAATATATAAAAATAAAATTCATAAATAAATCAATTATTTAAGTATTATAACTTTTTTTAAAACGAAATTTGAAGGTTAGACTGTTGGAAATATTTCAAGTCAACATTTCTTCATTATATAAATTATATAAAATGATGATGGACCGCATTTATTTCAAGTTATAGATTTGAAAGAGTCAGCACCTAATTATTATTGAATAATATCCCAGTACTCTGAAGTCGTAAAAAAGGAGAGCTGGTTAACACTTATTTTGACAGAGATGGAAGAGACTGTTTTATAGCAGTCCATTGAGCTGTAATAAGCTCTCTTTAAGAAAATCTGATGCCTGGTGGTTGATTTCAAACACCGAAGGAAAAAACAACAAATTTTGAACTGCAAAATATGCAAATATATAGTATCTTATATATCAATGTGGCTAATTCTTATACGATGGCTGTTCTGTGAGATCTTACATGATTTTTGGCCAATAGAAAATTCAAGTATAAACAGTGTTTGATTAGTATTCAGTCATTGGACTGTTACTGACATGTATTGGTTACAGTTGTTCCTGTGCTTTTGAGCACATTGGACAGTAAGTTGACACTACGAGTTCCTGTTAGCTGCAGTTCTCTTAGCATTTGCTCATGTGATATATATGCTTCTCTCATGAATGTTTTGCACCATCTAATTTTCGGCCTTCCACTCTACTTTTTTCTCTCAAGTGGTGTCCATTTGGAAGCTGTTTTAGAATGGCTTTGTTATGATAAATGAAGTATGTGCTAGTTTTAATTTATTCTGTAATGATTTCACTGAAGTGACCTTGTGTTAGCTCTCTTTAGACTGTCTTTATTGGTTATTTGGTCTTTGCCAGTATGTTCTCAGAATCATTCTCTAGGTAAATGTTTACAGATAAACTTTTTATAACATGATATTGTTTGGAGATCTATTTATTCTGTCAAAGTCTATTACGTGTCACCTAAAAAATCTGTATAGTGTCAATGCTGACAGAGATGTCATAGGTTTGCTATCATTGGCTTTTGAGAAATGTCGAGTATTGTCTGAAATTTTAACACAATTTGAATAATTTGGATAAAATCTTTTGTTAGTCTAAAAGCATTTTTCGTCTCTTCAATTACTGATCTTTAAATATTCCTACATTCATGATGATTACCATATTTCCCAGCATACAAAGTGAACTTTTCAGACTAAAATATATAACCAGAAAAAAGTAAGTCAACTTATACTCTGAGACGACTTTGGAAGACAAAAACATCCATATAAAATGCAGCAGGATTTGGAAAGATAGCAACAATGTTTAAATCAGGGACGTGCCACCTGGGTAGGCAAGTAGGCAGTGCCTACTCTGAATGAAATAGATCAATAGTAACATTTTCCTTTTATGACAAAATATGCACCTAATTCAATAAGATTATGAAGATTACTCTGTTTATTATGCATAAAATGCAAAATGTTTCATATTTTTGTAGATTAGGTAGGCATAATTCTCCCCTTCCTTTCAATCTCAGTATTAAAACTATGCATAGTACTGCTGTAGTACACATGCTGCATACATTCTTACAACAGCATTTTCTTTACATGTTATAAAGACAGAAGTAAATCTGCCTTCAACTCAGTCGTACGCCTGTGTTTTGCTAATAAACCTCTGAATAATTAATCATGGCACATGTCTGGTCTAAATGTTTACACTACATATCTGCACTATATACTACATCAACTCATATGCTAGAAAATACTGTATCTACTCACCTTGTCATTGTCTCCCTATGAATAACTGTTCCACTTGGTAACTTCATTACTTCATCTCATTAAATACATTTCACTCTTACTCTCCACATTCATTTATTCACTACAGTAAGTTAAACATTCAAACAAGCATTTAATTGAAAACCCAACAAAATGTTCTGGATGAAAAATTACATTTATTATTTTCCTCATGGCAAAATAATTTATTCTACTATGAAAAAAAAAACAAAAAAAAAAACAACACACTTTTGTACTCATTGTCTTCAAACACAGACCATCACTACTTCCCTACAATTTTACTGTCTCACCTTAAAAGTTTCATAAATCTTTCTTATCATGAAATAAAACCAAGATAGCAGACATCATGAAAAATAAAACAACTTTCAATGAAACAAGAAGCCAAGTTTTCCAATCTTGTGGGGGAGAAAGCAATAATAAAGTTGCAGATACAACAGACCTTCATAACTACAATAGATCAACTTAAATTACGAATACTTTGACAAGTTGAAAGCAGAATAGCTAAGCACGAAATCATTGAAAGGGAAATGTTGGATCATGAAAGTATCTTTGAGAACATTGAAGATTCTTTCTTTTCTCATGTATTTTTACACAAATTACAAAACTGTCCTATAAGAAATAGAGAAAAATTACTTTATTTGCAGTTTGTCTTGGAATTATTGATGTATTTGGCCAATTCACTATAAATAGATAGAAAGTATCATGAATCATAGCATGAGAAAGCACTGCCTGGGAGATGTTCCACCAGGTACACTGAAACATAATGTAGCTACTAAAAGCTATCAGTAGACATGAAATTGCATTTCAGTTTAAAACATCGTTGTGAGATCCATTTAAATTTTGTTTAATTCTATCATCATTGTTCTTACCTTCTAGTATCATCAAATGAACAAAAATCCCTTGGTGGTTTCCATGACAAGTACAGTGAACTTTTTCACTGTCAAATAGTTGGTGTGATCCCCCTTCAAAAGAAATTAATCTCAGCTGCTCTTTGGACCTCTTATTTTATCGTGATATCAGTTCTGGAATTTCACAGGTTTTTCTTTAAAAAAAAAATCACATTTCCTTCTAATTGTGTTGGAGCAATAGTCTACCATGTAATTTCTGTAAGAAAAGCATGCAAACTTCCAGAACTGATGTTACAAGTGAATGATTAAATTTATTTCAATTTATTTTCTTTTTGTAGTTTAATATGACTAAATTGTCTTTTTAAGTAGCTGAAGACAGTAGCATATTTTGATAAAAATGTAAATAGTTTCTCTCTTTTAGATATGATAAAATTTCTCAAAGCATTTTCTTTTTCTTATTTTTCAATATGTATGTGTATGTATGTATACATGTTTGAGCGTATGTGTATGTGAGTGTGGTGTGTGTGTGTCTGTGTTTACCCCCCCCCCCCCCTTTGCTTGACAACCGATGTTGGTGTGTTTACATCCCTGTAACTTAGCAGTTCGGCAAAAGAGACTGATAGAATAAGTACTATGCTTACAAAGAATAAGTCCTGGGGTCGATTTGTTCAACTAAAGGCGGTGCTCCAGCATGGCCACAGTCAAATAAATGACTGAATCAAATAAAAGAATAAAAGAATATATATATATATATATACATATAATTTCTGAAAATAATAGCATTTTCTTTTATAAGCTTTAAGTCAAATACCAGTCAATACTTTATTTCATTGCCCCTGACCCACCCACCAAAAGAACAAAAGTGAAGTTGACTTTGGTGGGATTTGAGCTCAGAATATAATGTGCTGAAAGAAATAACACAAAATATTTTTGTGAAACTGTGTCAGGAGCCATCATGACACCGACATCATAATGATCGTTAGTTCATGTTGATTTCTAAAAAATAAATATTATAGGCACAGGAGTGGCTGTGTGGTAAGTAGCTTGCTTACCAACCACATGGTTCTGGGTTCATTCCCACTGCGTGGCACCATGGGCGAGTCTCTTCTGCTATAGCCTCGGGCCGACCAAAGCCTTGTGAGTGGATTTGGTAGACGGAAAGTGAAAGAAGCCTGTCGTATATATATATATATATATATATATATATATATATATATATACGTATGTGTGTGTATATGTTTGTATGTCTGTGTTTGTCCCCCCGACATCGCTTGACAACCGATGGTGGTGTGTTTATGTCCCCGTAACTTAGCGGTTCGGCAAAAGAGACTGATAGAATAAGTACTAGGCTTACAAAGAATACATCCTGGGGTCGACTAAAGGCGGTGCTCCAGCATGGCCACAGTCAAATGACTGAAACAAGTAAAAGAGTATGGGTAATAGTCATCTATCACCTCATTTAACACAAACATCTTGTCCTTGGATTTAGCTGCTTCTGCACTAGGGCAACTATTCAGGCTAGACTTCTAGTAAAAGAAAAAAGAGAAGTGAAAACTAAAAGTACATCAATAATTGTTGTTGTTGTTGGCACTCTGTCGCTTACGACGTCGAGGGTTCCAGTTGATCCGATCAACGGAACAGCCTGCTCGTGAAATTAACGTGCAAGTGGCTGAGCACTCCACAGACACGTGTACCTCTCAACGTAGTTCTCAGGGGATATTCAGTGTGTCACAGAGTGTGACAAGGCTGACCCTTTGAATTACAGGTACTACAGAAACAGGAAGAAAGAGTGAGAGAAAGTTGTGGTGAAAGAGTACAGCAGGGTTCGCCACCATCCCCTGCCGGAGCCTCGTGGAGCTTTAGGTGTTTTCGCTCAATAAACACTCACAACGCCCGGTCTGGGAATCGAAACCGCGATCCTATGACCGCGAGTCCGCTGCTCTAACCACTGGGCCATTGCACCTCCACACATCAATAATAGACAGAATAAAGCACAGAAAAGCCCTCCAGATAAGCAGTAAAATGCCATAACGAGGAAAGTGTGCATAGGTACCTCAGAAATAGTATTGATGAATTTCAGGAAGCATGGCAGTTTTGAAAGATGCAGTGTCTTGACATTTGACAACTGACAAATGGTTGAGAACTATTTTTCATTGCTGTATGACATCTATGACACATACAAAATGAAGTGTTTCTTGCATCAAATGGAAAGGCCATGTGAGATGTACATTTAACAGTAAAATGTGCGGAGGAGGAAAATGTGTTTTAACCTTTATAAGAACACGAGGCAGGTTTACTGTTCCACTTTCCTATGCCGATATACTCTTTTACTTGTTTCAGTCATTTTTGACTGCGGCCATGCTGGAGCACCGCCTTTAGTCAAGAAAATCGACCCCAGGACTTATTCTTTGTAAGCCTAGTACTTATTCTATCGGTCTCTTTTTGTCGAACTGCTAAGTTATGGGGACGTAAACACACCAGCATCGGTTGTCAAGCGATGGTGGGGGGATAAACATAGACACACAAATGCACACACATATATACATATATACATACATATATACGACGGGCTTCTTTCAGTTTCCGTCTACCAAATCCACTCACAAGGCTTTGGTCGGCCCGAGGTTATAGTAGAAGACACTTGCCCAAGGTGCCACGCAGTGGGACTGAACCCAGAACCATGTGGTTGGTAAGCAAGGTACTTACCACACAGCCAATCCTGCACCTGGCCTCAAAGAGTTGATATGGTAGCTACTATTAAGAAAAGCTACTTCTACTTAATGTTAGCTGACAGGCATATGTAGGAAATTGATTATAACCTCTAATGATTAGAAAGCATTCAGGAGTGATGGCTTACTGATGATATTCTCAAGAGTTCAAGCCTTGCGAAGTAGCCCCTGGGCAAGAAATGTAATTTTGTTCATTTAGTGAGCAACATTGCTGAAATTTCTCCTTTTACTTCATGGTCAAGTGGTTTCTTAAAGAAAAATCAATCAATCATAAATATAGATTTCTCCAATAACTGTCATTTTGCCAAAATCTGTGCAGTCTACTTTATCATAGTATAGCAAATCATCATCATCATCATTTTATGTTGGGTTTGACGGATATTTGACAGGACAGGAAAGCATCTCACCACTTACCATGATTCCTCGTCATCTCATTCATGAGGTACAGATTTCTGAGAGCAGCTTTCACCACCTTACCCCTACCTTTACTTTCTCTTCTGCAACTTCCTTCCACTTGGATTGATTGGCACATCTTTATACAATTACCATCCTTCATACACACCACATGTTCATAGCAGCTCGGTTTTCTCTCTTACACACTACATCTGGTTTTCCTTGTATCCAGTTTTTACTCACCTCAGCTCTGCTTCATCATTCATTTACACTACTTTACATTACACCTCCAGTGAAATAGGGGCCACCTCCATCCTTTGAACATCCTTTACATGTAAAGTCCATGTTTTGCTACAATGCAGTTTAACTGACAGAATGAATGAAATCACACCCAATGGGTAATGCATACTCTTTTACTCTTTTACTTGTTTGTCATTTGACTGTGGCCATGCTGGAGCACTACCGTTAGTTGAGCAAATCGACCCCTGTACTCTTTCACCACAACTTTCTCTCACTCTTTCTTCCTGTTTCTGTTGTGCCTGTAATTCAAAAGGTCAGCCTTGTCACACTGTGTCACGCTGAACATCCCCGAGAACTACGTTAAGGGTACACGTGTCTGTGGAGTGCTCAGCCACTTGCACGTTAATTTCACAAGTAGGCTGTTCCGCTGATCAGATCAACTGGAACCCTCGACATTGTAAGCGACGGAGTGCCAACAACAACAACACCATAATATTCCAAACACCATTTTGGTAATAAAATAATCTAAGAAGCATTCAATATTATATTAAGTACTTTTTAAATGAATAAGAATGATATACCATTACATAACTTCTAAGGCTAAAGTCAGTAACACAGTTATTAATATACAGATAGTTAGAAATACTTCATATCTAGGACATAAAGTCACACACATTTTACGAAGAAGTTAACAACATGGTTATTAATATATAGATAATAGAATAGACGGATAGATGTTCCATTTTCATGACAATGACTTACTTTAAGATGCATGCATTATTAAATCATCAGGTAAATAGTGTGTGTGAGAGAGGGAGAGAGAGAAAGCCAAGCAAACACTACTGGCATGTACACATTGACACATTCACACACATGAATGCTAATGGCATGTGCACATACATATATTCCCCGTTCTATCATACAGACATACACTCTACAGCTAATTGTCATCAGTGTGTGTATGTACGTGTGTATGTGTGCACATCCATAGCATTTGTATGTTTGACAGAGCATGTGTGTGTGCACATCTTAGTAGTGTTCATTTGAATCTCCCTCTCTCTCTCTACAGCACACATAAGTCTACGATCACCTTTCCGTTACAGATTTTTTACACAACAGGAATCTATTGTTAACACTTTAATATAATAAACAGAATATATTTCATAAGTTCCTAAAACAATATCATACATGTGAACCCATAAAGTCATATTGTTCAAGGTTATTTTCTATTTTACAAATACATCACAATGATTCTGAAGTAAAATGCAAAACTTAAACAGAAACAGTAAAATTATGTTTAATTAGTTTCTGCTCATATATAGCTGTACACCTTAGTTTGCACATATAGGCCTGATGTAAGAAAATATTCCTTTTAAAATTTTATTTGTGCTTCAATAAGCCACAATATTTGTTGATAGCATAAAAGTGTTCTAGCCATGGCCATCCAGTCAATATATTACTTAATGTATATGCAATATCATTTAACATGCTAAAATCATTGAATAAATGAGTATGTGTGTGAGTGTATATGAGTATGTGTGTGTGTATGTGCATGTGTGGACACGTGTGTGTGTGTGTGCATATGTGTCTGTGTGTATAATCACACATTCCAACAGTTTATATAAAAAAAACTTTCTGTAATTTTATTAAGCAATTCTAACATGACATCAAGCAATACATATTGGATAATTAGAAAAATTTTACCGCCTTCATTTCTCCACATCAACATTTAAAACATTTACCAAAGTTATTAAGCTAGCATTTTGGAAAATATATTTCTTGTTGAATAAAAAGAAATGACATTCATTACAAAAAGGTAGACAAAAATATGATTATATATTTTAAAATTTATGAGATATATATTCACTAATGAAGATGAATAGTTGGTTTATGACAAGAGTTAAACAAGATTAAAACAGCCAAATATATGTATATCTATCTATCTATCTATCTATCTATCAATCTATCAATATATCTATATATATATATATACACACACACACACACACACACACACATATATATTAGAAGATGCTGTAACAGAGAATCTCTGATGTTCAAAACTTCAGAAATTCTAAGACAATTAGAAAAAGACATTTGAAGTAAGTATGTCAGTCGATGATTCACTTATTTTGAAGCAATTACGTATTTGCTTTATGGAAACGTTCTCTATGGGGCAAGCCTGCTGTAGTTCAAGCTTCCACTGTTAGAAGTCACTTGATGCAACCCCCAGGCATCAGTCTTCCGATTACGACGTCAAGTGGAGTCATACTGCTATGTAGTGTGGCTTTTTCCTTTGCTGTGCTTCTCCCCTGTTTGTCAATTTTTGCGATGGCTGAAATGAAGGAACAGCATGCTTCCATGAAATTCTGTTTTCTGTTGGGGAAAATGGTGACTGAAACACTTGCCGTGCTTCAAACAGCTTAAAAGAGTGCTGCGATGAGCAAAATACAAGCTTACAAGTGGTTTTCACGCTTTAGGAAAGATCACATTCAAGTGATTTTTCACGCTTTAGAAAGACCAACCTCATTCAGGACGACCATCAACATCCCAAACAAAAAACAAAAAAAAAACATTTCACGAAAATTCATGAACTGATCTTGGAGGAACTTTACCAAACAATTGACAAACTTGTTGATATGATTGGTGTATCCTGGAGCTCCTGCTAATGAATTTTGAATGAGGAATTGTGAATGAAAAGAGTTGCAGCAACATTTGTGCCTCGCTTGCTCATGGAAGATCAAAAGCAGTCATGGCTGAATGTGAGCAAAATACTTCATTTCATGTTGCTCCAATCCTCTCAACTGGTAAAAATGAGTAATCCTGTGACAGATCAGTGTCTTGTTCAGGTGGGGAATATATATATGCCATGGAAACTGGGAAACCAGCCCTTATGAGTCGGCTTGGCTCGAGAAGTTAACTTTATTAAATTGTGAAATATGTCCTTCACATTTGAAGAGAGTAGAATAGAGTTTGATAGAGAGTTAGCTGTTATTTCTTTCAGATTGAGCTACCATGTAGAGGGGGCTTTTGAATCTCAAATTGGATTGAGTAATCTTCATTTGTTGTTGTTGTTGTTGTTGTTGTTATAGTTTGTAATGTTGTTTAGCCCCATCTGAGTCCTGATTATGCTGACCTGTAGTCAAAGGCATTCCTTCCCTGGCCATCCTGTTTTATTTTCAACCAAGATCTATCTAGCTTTATAATATCCAATACATCCTTCCTATTTTAAGACAATACAGAATTGCTTGAAGGTGATTTGGTTGTTATTTCTTACATGCTATGTAACCACATAGAGGTTTGCTCATTAGTTTGAACTGACTTCCAGATTTACTACTGTTGTTGTTTAACCCCAGGCCGGTCCCTAGTGCACTGGTCTTTGGTTTCAACATGGCCATGCTGTTTTGTATTCAGGTTTAACATATCTAGGATTACATTTTCCAATCTACTCTTCTTTTGTTAAGAAGATAGAGCATGGTTTCAGTGAAATTTGGTTGCTATTTCTGGCAGGTTGAATGCCCGTAAAGAGAACACTGTCAATAGCTCAAGTTGTCTTTGTTTCAACTTGATTTCAAGAAGCAAACACAGACACCATTTATATATCAATTATTTGGAAAGAAAATGTCTGTCTTTATATGTGCATGTGTTAGTTTATAGGTAGTTAAAACAAAACAAAAACAAAGGCTTTTAGCTGGAAACTTTTATATTAAATCTGATTATTAAAGAAAAAAAAAAATTTTAACATTGGCAACAGGTTATTAAGAAAGGAAAATGTAGGCAGCATTGAAAGTTTTTTTTTTTTATTTCTTTTTATTTTTTGATGACTATAATTTATATTAATTAAGTTTTCTTTACTGATATTGAATATTCAGTTTTTGTCACGCCTCTTCGTCAGTCTCTCTTTTTATATCATCATTAGTTTTATATGTATATACATTCTCATTACCAATTTATTCTCATTTCTGTCATGAAAGTGTTTATACTCAAAAAATGTGTTACAAGGATGAAAACATGGCTGTCTGTCTGGTTTAGAAATTTGCAATGCGTACTCATTGTTTTAGGTTTCAGACCCATTTTACAGCACCTTGGATAAATGCTGTGTACATTATATATAGCCTGAGGTTGAGCAACGATGCTTGTATCTTTTGCCAATCATCATTATCATAACCACCACCACTACCAAAACCACCTCCCACCACTACCCCCAAAACCACAATCCTACTACCAAAACTACCACACCACCACCACCATCATCATCTTTGTCATCCTCATCCTCATCCTCATTGCTGAAATGTAAGATCTTCCTTACCCTGATGATGGAGGCTCGTCTTATCTGGTGTTAGTTGTATCCATGCAACTGCATATTGTGATGGCTATATCTACCAACATTATTATGGACCTCTGGGTGCCCAGAAACAGCTGTTGGACTTATAACACCTTTAATTTTCTCTGTCGTTTGTACTCTGTGTAAGTTGGGCCTATTAATACAAATATCTCTATATTTATACTTAAAAAATTCATCATATGAAAGTCTCCACCTTTTGCTTTCTCTCGTTTTGCATGTGTGTGTGTGTATATATATATATATATATATATATATATATATATATATATATATACACACACACACACATATTTTGTGTTTCATACCCAAACTATTATATTCAATACATTTAATACATTTAATGCATCTAATTTGTTTATCTGCATAATTGCCTCTATATATTTGTATATATGCTGGCCAAATTGGAGCAATATCAAGTATAACCAGCCGAAATTGCAAAGATAATCTGGATCTCGACTAAGGAAAGAAAACTCCGAATGACCCATCCTTATTTTCTTTGTATTGTCTATCTGGATGTTTTGTTGTCCCTTTCTTGTATCACCTAACTGTCTGGATATTTTGTGTTCTTGTCCCATTTTGTATTATTTATATATGTATGTATGTATGTATGCATGCATGCATGTATGTATGTAGTATACACTCACACAAATCTATCTATCTATCTATCTGTTTATCTCTAGCTATATTTCTTTCTTTCTTTCTATCTGTCTATCTAAATAAATAAATAAATGTCACACTGGAAGACTTATGAAGCATATACTAGTATTATTATACATGGTGCATATATCATCTGACATAGAACTCAATACTAGAGGTTGGTGGATTATATGAAAATACTATACACATGTAATGTTTGTGTGTTTATGCATGCATGTACATATGTATGTATGTATGTATGTATGTATGTGTGTATATGTATGTATGTATGTATGTCTATGCTTCTGTATATGTGCGTGTGTATATTTCTTCAGCTATACATATTTTTTTGTGAAAGAATATTTCCTCTTCATCAATTCCTCTGTTCTATGTGTCATACCACTTTGTTGTCTATTGTATAACTAAATAATGTTATTTCTGAAAAAGAATAAAGAATTCAGAAAATTAAAACAAATTTTCGTGATAAATGAATTTAAAAACAAAAACAAAAACAGCAGAATAAAAAGCAAAGCAAAACAAAACCAAACAAAACCAAACAAAAAAACAAAAACAAAAAAGCCCTGAAATCAAAGAAACATATAAACAAAGATAATATGTAATAAATTATACATTTTTCAACTTTATAGGTTTTAATGAAAGATGTATGAAAATGAATTTATTTCACTGAAAGCTAGAGATTGGAAAAGCCAAGAGTAATAGAGAAGAAATAATGCTTTTTTTTCTTCTTCTTGTCTTATCAATATAATAAGATTTTATTTTAAATAATAATAATGTTTTAAAAGAATATACACCCACAAATACGCACAAATATACATACATGTGTTAGCAGTATAATGAGACTTTTATTTCAAATAATAAAGTATTTTAGAAGAGAATATACTCGCAAATACACAAAAGCCATGCACACACATAGACAAACATACATGCAAAATACAAATGTGCATACATAAACATACTTAAAATGCGGAGTAGATAAAAGTGTGGACAACTGATGAAGGGATTGTTCTTTACGTTGCCTGTCTCGCTGTTTTATTTGTTTCTTTCGTTGTTCGCAAAAAAAAAGTTCGTTTTCCATGTTTTTGCATTTCATGTTCTCGTTTTTCATGTTGTTCACGTGTTTTGACATCCTGTACCCATATATGCATATGTATATACATATATATGTATGTATATATGCATATATATATATATTATTTATATTATTATAAATATATATATATGTATATATATATATATACATACATATGCATATAATATATATATATATATATACACACACACACATACATGTATATAAGCTAATACATACTTACTCACATTCATGTGTGTATCTGCATACACACACATGCACACATATACAAAAACATATCCATAGAAATACATTGAAATTTCATGATATATGTGTAAAGATTTTATATACATTTTTTTGTTGCCTGAACAAACACACAAAAACGAGAAACATGGTGAAAACATTTGAAGTCAATGATTCCCTTTTAACATTACACAGAGATCCTCAGGTGTACAGTTGTTCAGGTGTCGTAAAGGTGTGTCACTGTTGTCATTGTCATTGTCATCATCATTTAATGTCTTATTTTCTGCACTTGCATGACTCAGGTTTGTTGAAAATTTTCTACAGCTGGATGCTCTTCCTGTTGCCAACTTTCACCTGTCCCCAAGTCAAGTTATATTCTTTAATAATCAGACATGTTTTTCAAGGAAGAGTGATGAAGAACAACATTGCTCATGTGCAAGTGATATCCATTTATAGCTATCATGCAATGTCTAGACAAGGCTACACACACACACACACACACACACACACACACACACACACACAATGGGCTTTTTTCAATTATTTACTAAATACACTGACAAGGCTTTGTTCAGCTCTGGGCTGTAATAGAAGATGACCACATGGATGGGAAGCAAGCTTCTTAACCACATAGCCATGCCTACACCTATATATATATATATATATATATATATATATATATATATATATATTCATTTAAAACAAAGAAATGCCTATAATAGGACATCTGACCCGTTAGAAAGAGCAGCAAAGGACTACATACCACAAAAATAGGGATAATTTCCAAAGGGAATGAAAAATAAAAACATTTACCAATCTATATTCTGTACCATGGTTTCAAGTCATTTTAGTAAGATAAAAATATACCTTACAATGGTCGAACTATCATCAGCAGAATAACCAGACAACATATGAACACGAGTCATAGGGAACATGGCTTATGTTCATATGTTTAATTTTCCAAATTTACCGCGCATTTGCGGTTTACCTAATCACTAGACCACTGGTGGTAAATAAAATTTCTAAAATTTTTTTGCTACCCTATAATTTATTAATATATATATATATATATATATATATATATATATATATAAGGAAATAATTTTATTCTCAAATGCAGGATAATGCTAATAATATCACATGAACAGGATAAACTATCCATGTTTTGCAGAAAAATGTGTCGACAGATTTTTCTGCAAAACATGGGTAGTTTATCCTGTTCAGGCTATATTATTAGCATTATCCTGCGTTTGAGAATAAAATTATTTCCTTATCTTTCAGTACATCTCTACGCTTCTAAAGCAAACTTTGTTTACTTTCATCGTAATTTGAATTTAATATATATATATCTATAAATAGGTGCAAGTGTGCCTATATACAGTCGTGGTCAAAAGTTTGGAATATAGGCCTGGAAATAAGAATTTTTATATTAAATGCCCAAATTTATAGTCAATTTGCAGTATAGTATTACTTGACCAAAATGTTTGGAATATAGGTCTGAAAATTAGAATTTTTTATATTAAATGCCAAAATACATATTTTGTATACATTTGAATCAAATTGTACTTGGGCATAACAATTTTAATTTAAAAAAAATGTTCCAGACTTTAAGCCATGACTGTGCATAATTATAAATCTGTAGGTACATATATATATAAAAAAATACACACTCACTCGCACAATCACAAACATGCATATATCCATAAATACATACATATATATTTACATATATAAATACATACATAAAACATACATACATACTACAAACAAAAATATCCTGTTGTTGATGCTGAAATCCCTATGAAAGAACCTTGGATATAGGTTAGAAACTGGTTCTTTCTCTATCAGCAAGAAATCTTGAAATAGACTGAATAATGACATACATACATATGGCATTGGGATGTGTAACACCCTGCCTAAATACCAATCGTGAGAAATTAGGCTTCTCAAAACCAGAAAGGTGAAAGCTAATCTGAAGACTACAGATCAAATCCATCACAGATATTTTTAAAATCTGTAAATTTTCCAGAAGTTTATCATTTAAGTATATATGAGCATGTTTAGATATGCAATTATATGCATGAGAATTCATATATAAAACAAAAGATACAAATCTGCACATATACATACATACATGTTGTTGAAATTCTAATGAAGGAGCCTTGGATCTAGGTTAGAAACCGGCTCTTTCTCTATTGGTAAGAAATCTAGAAATAAACTGAATAATGACATGCATACATATGTATATGCATACGTACATACATACATATATATATTTGTATGTACTATGTACATACACACATGCATACATACATACATACCTATATACTAATGCCTTATTTTATATTTCGACTGTGAAATGGAACCTTCTTAAAAAGGCATTTAATGTTGCAGCAATTTAACAGCCAAAATCATCAAAAAAAAGTATAATATAAAAATATTTTCACTGCTTCAGCATCCTTGGAATTTCCGTTTGTAATTTTAACCCACCTTACAAGGATCTGTCTCACTCCTTTAGTTGCTTTCACGAACGAAAGCAATCAATCTCACTTTGTTGGCTTCTACATTATGGAATGTTTTCCGATTATACGTCCGACCACTTGTGTAGCAATTTTGTAATTATGTAAAGTACAGTAATTTAACAAAAAATATCGATTCAGTATTATTGTTATTTCCTCATGTCATGCAACTGTAAGCCAATATCATTAGATGCCAAAACTAAAGGTTACAAAAAGAGTAAAAATAAAATATTAAAAAAAAAGGTGTTGCTAAATAGTGATTAGGACTTAACACTGTTAACTTTAACAACACTTAATGGATCAATCTTAGGAAATTGATGTTGTCATTCAAAATTCAAATGAGCATATGGTCCTAAACTAATATACTCATGTGGCAAATTCATGGAAAATATGGAGAAAATGTTGAATGCCTGGGTGTTTTATGTTTCGCAGTACCATTTTCCATACTCGCAAGCTATTATACAGCAAAAGACATTGAATTTATTTAATTAGTTGAAACAAGAATAAAATCGGGAAGTTATTCAAATGTGTATTGCTTCTTGTAAATGGAGTTTTTGTAAGTTTAAGTTCAAGAAACAGATTAATCTCCATTGCATTCAGATAACAAGGTGATCATCGAGAGCTAACATCTAGCTTTGCATTGGAATTTCAAGTACAAATGGAGTGTATTAAGGAAGAAGGAAAATATCTACCAAATCTAGTTTTTAATTTAGATAAATGTAGGATATTTTAGAAACACTTGCTTTCTAAAATGTGTATTTAAAAAAAAAAAAAAGCTAAAAATGGCCCCATGGTATCATCCTCATCATCATCATCGTTTAACGTCCGCTTTCCATGCTAGCATGGGTTGGACTATTTGACTGAGGACTGGTGAACCAGATGGCTACACCAGGCTCCAATCTGATTTGGCAGAGTTTCTACAGCTGGATGCCCTTCCTAACGCCAACCACTCAGAGAGTGTAGTGGGTGCTTTTACGTGCCACCGGAATGAAGGCCAGTCAAGCAGTACTGGCAACGGCCACACTCAAAATGGTGTATTTTGCATGCCACCTGCACAGGAGCCAGTCCAGCAGCACTGGCAATGACCTCGCTCGAATGTCTTTTCACGTGCCATGAAGGCAACGCTGGTAATGATCACGCTCAAATGATGCTATTTATGTGCCACTGGCACGGAAGCCAGACAGCTGCTCTGGCAATGATCACGCTCGGCCGGTGCTCTTAGCGCTCCACTGGTAGAGGTGCCATCACGGTTTTGCTTTCACTTGCCCCAACAGGTCTTCGCAAGCCGAGAAGATTACCTCACATTGTTATTAGGAAAAAATACCACTGGTGACTTGAAATCTAAGCGATTGCTTGTTTATCATTCTGATACTTTATGAGCAATCAACATCATCTTCAAATCTAGTTTAGCTAATACTTGAAAATCTAACAGAAAAGCTTGAATTAAACAGGATTTGCCTTTTGAATGGTTTGTTAAATAATTCTGCAGTCAAATGTTACTGTGAGAAAAATAATTACAAGCATGAGGAACTTCTGCTTTTGAACAATGTCCTCAGCTATCTCACAAAACTTAATTCACTCCAGATAAGTGTACCATTGAATAAAAAACGACTTCAAAGGGTTTGATGTTGTTTATGTTCAAACAAACAATTCCACCGATACAATATGTAGACCAAAGATTTATTTCCATTTTCAAGTCATATTATTTTAGAACTTTCAGCTCTAGTTGATTACTGTGCACAGTCTATGAAAGAATTCTAGAAAACAGATATTATGAGAAATACAAAACATATTGAAGATGTCTAAAGTAGTAATTACACACACACACACACACACACACACACATATTTAAACACACACGCGCAACACACACACACGCATACACACACATTTCATAAGGATTTGGAAAACACCTTGTAAATGTATTTCATTGACAGAAACTGAAAAAAGCCCATCGTGTGTGTGTATGAGTGTGCGTGTGTGTGTGTGTGTGTGTGTGTGTGTGTCCTTATTTTGGCACTCCATGATAGTTGTAAATGAGTTTCACTGTCATACAAGCAGTGTTATTCATTTCCAATATTCTGCATAAACACATCTGACCACGGGGAAATATTGCGCTGCTTGGAAACGGGTGAGCCATTGAATATCTACCTCAATAAACTGTCTGATCAATGCAAGCATGGAAAAGAAACAGTAAAATGATGATGATGAAACAGTGAAATACAAATATAGTTAAGGAAGACAAAATTTATTGAGTGCTAGGAACAAGAACTACACTTATAAAGACCTTAACCCTTTAGTGTTCAGGTTATTCTATCAAATGTAATGCATATTGCTTCACATAGTCTTGAATTACTCATGCATTATCTCATATCCTCGAGATTTCGAAGATGTGATTGTTTAATGTAGAATAACATTGTAGGGTAGGTGTGAGAGCCTGGATCTGATCAGTTTGAACATAAAGCAAATGGAAAATTTTGGCCAAATATGATTGGTCTAAGTGCTAAAGAGTTAAGAAGTTAGTTATCAGAACTATAAATGTCTTCTTCAGTTAATCAAGGAGTACTACACCCCATCGTGGAGGCGCAATGGCCCAGTGGTTAAGGCAGCGGACTCGCGGTTATACGATCGCGGTTTCGATTCCCAGACTGGGCGCTATGAGTGTTTATTGAGTGAAAACACCTAAAAAAGTTCCACGAGGCTCCGGCAGGGGATGGTGGCGAACCCTGCTGTACTCTTCCACCACAACTTTCGCTCACTCTTACTTCCTGTTTCTGTTGTGCCTGTAATTCAAAGGGTCAGCCTTGTCACACTGTGTCACGCTGAATATCCCCGAGAACTACGTTAAGGATACACGTGTCTGTGGAGTGCTCAGCCACTTGCACGTTAATTTCACGAGCAGGCTGTTCCGTTGATCGGATCAACTGGAACCCTCGACGTCGTAAGCGACGGAGTGCTAACAACAACTCCACCCCATCACAACAGCAGGTTTTAACAACAAAGATTCAGCTAAAGACCTCATGGAAGTAATATATGCTGTAGAGAAGGCAGCGAGATGTCAGAAATGTTAGTACAACGGGCAAAATGCTTATGTTCTGAGTTCAAATTCCACTGAGGTTGACTTTGCCTTTCATCCTTTTGGGGTTGATAAATTAAGTACTAGTTGTGTACTTGGGTCGATCTAATTGACTGGCCCCCTTCCAAAAAATTTTGTGCCTTGTGCCTAAAGTAGAAAAGAATATGTGCAGTAGAGCAACTTTCAAAAAAAAAAAAATAATAATAATTCAGATTTTGAATGAAACCTGACAATTAAAAGATCTTTAAATATTTTGAAAGAAAAACGAAAGGTTTGTCGACAGGTAGGACAGTCATCTACTGATGCTTATTCTTCCTTTTAGATAGAGAAAAACCTAACACAACCAGTAGAACACATACACATACACATGTATATATATATGGTATGAGGAAGGGCATCCAGACATTGAAAGCATGTTAAAACAGAGATGAGGGCTTTATGCAACCTTCCACTTTGTATCCTATCAAATCTTCCAAATTATACCAGTATGGAAGATGGCTGTTAAATGATGATGATGTAATGTATATGTATATATGTGTGTGTGTGTGTGTGTGTGTGTGCAAGTATGTGTGTGTGTATGTACGTGGGTATGTGCTTAAAATTTATTCTTTTGTAATTTTCACTTCGTGCATAAACTAAAAATAAAACCATATATCTTTTATTGAATCAGATATAATTTTGTTCAAAGCACTTTTTTCTATATAAAGTGTGAATATTTTTGGATTAAATTACAAACAATTTCATTCAAAGATATTTTCTTCTCTCACTCTCTCTCTCTCTCTCTAAATATATATATATATATATATATATATATATATACATGCATACATATACATGTGTGTGTATGTATGTATATGTAATGGCATTAGCATTATAGGGTGACTGTATTTTAAATAAGTGTTATTTTCTCTTCCAATAATTAAATTTGCTTAAAAACTGTTTTACCTTCCACTTGCGACTATATGCATGTATATGTGTGTGTATATATATATACATACACGAACACACACACAGACACACATATATATATACATATACATACACACACACACACACACACACACACACACACACACACACATATATATATATATATATATGAATGTATGTATGTATGTATGAATGACTGTAAACAGTAATAGGGATTCAAAATATTAAACAGAGCTCATAGTGAGCAATATATATTTATATATGTGCATCTATATGTATATTTACATGTTAAATGTTTTGGTGTCACAGGTGTCACAGGATACAATTTACAAAACAGCTGTCAACAAATGGAAGAAACATTTTTTTTTTCTCTCACTTCTCTTATTTTGGTTATTTACCTATCTGTTCATCAGTTTTAAGCAGTGATAGCATTGTAAATGGTAAAATATTCTTAGTCTGTTGTATTGCATTCACATCTTGTTGCAAGTGTAGTGATCTTTTCTAGATGCTTTTTCTCAAAACATTTGTTTCTTAACTGTTGGAGAACCTGAAAATAATTGGTAATTTATTAGGCAAAAATGTTGTGATGGATGGACTAACATGGGTGAATGATCATTAAGCTTAGTAAAGAGCCCCTTCGGTCATGAATGACCATGGTATTGCACCTAGAAAGTTCCCCTCCAAGGTACAAGTCCAGGAAAGATTGTTTATGAAAGACCCACAGTTGCCCTTTCAATCCAGTCTCCTCTCTCCATGCCACTGATGTTATCCAAGAGTAAAGGCCGATACAGCTTGGCACCAGTGACGTCACAACTCATTTCTGCAGCTGAGTGAACTGGAGCATCATAAAATAAAGTGTCTTGCTCAAGAACACAACACACAGCCCGGTCTGGGAATCGAACTCACTACCTCATGGTTGTGAGCCTGATGCTCTTACCACTGAGCCATCTTAGTAGCCTCATTAGATTAAATTAGTATCTGATACTATATGCATGGATGCCTGTGCAGTAAGAAGTTCACTTCTCAACCATTCAGTTTTTGGTTCAGTCCCACTGCATGGCACCTCAGTCGAGTCTTCAACTGTTACCCTGAGATCATCAAAACTTTGCAAGTGGATTTGGTAGAGGGAAACTGAAAGAAGCCAATTATATATTTGTGTGTGTGTGTATGTGAGTGCATGTGTGTGTGTGTGGGAATAAGCTCTTATTTCCTTGCTGTGTTATTTACTGGCATTTCACCACAAAAACATATCTGGCCTTTGTGATGCACCTTGACATGCTGCACCATTTTTATAAACAGAAGGCTCAATGATACAATGTCATTTGTTTCCAGTTCTCCATGTAAATAAGTACAGACTGTTGTTCAATAGACTTGGAGATTATTAACTCAGTTAGAAAGTATTGGGCTTTAGTGACAAGAAAGGCATCTACCTGGTCACAGAAAACTCTTCCCCAACATTGTTTCATCTGAGCAATGGGAATTTGGAAAAGTAGACATTATAATGATAATGATGACTATAACCCATATTTTAAAGAATCCTTTTTCCCCCCCACTTTTGCTGAATCTATTAGTATCACTTAATCCTGTATGTGCTTTTAATGGTTCCTCCTGCTTTGAAAAATTAGGGCTGTATGACTGTTTGTAGGACATCTAAGAGAGGTAGGAGAAAGGAAGGGAAACAGCTACTATTTAAAATGGAAGTGTATGAGGATTTGAGAGAGAATTAACTATTATTTCTAGCAGATTAAGTGACCACTGTAGATGTTTTGTTAATGGTTTGATAATGGTCATTTATTAACACGTGTCACTTAATATGTAATAAATTATCTTTTCTACTCTAGGCACAAAATTTTGGGGGAAGGGGCCAGTCGATTAGATCAACCCCCAAAAGGATGAAAGGTAAAGTCAACCTCGGTGGAATTTGAACTTAGAACATTAAACATGTAGTAAATAATATAAAAGGAAGGACACTTTAAACAATTATTCGTGGAAATAAGGTTGGATGGACACAACTGGAAACTCTTTGATCATTAAGTGCTGCTCGATCAGGGCTGACCAGGGGCTGAACAGCTATTCTGAAAAACACCGTTATTAATTAATTTTTTAAAAATTAATAATTTCATTCACTAAATTAAAAAACGAAATATAATTTAAGAAATATTTATAAGCGATCGTTATCATTTCAAGGTGTGAAAGGAGAAAAATAATGAAGAAAAGAATTATTTGAAATTAATTATGTATCATTTCTGGAACGTAGACCTTCCCAGTTGTTAATTGAAACAAATAAATAATAGAGGTCATTAATAACACAGCCAAGGCAGATGTGGGCTCGTCCAAAATATACATATACATTCACTATGAGAGAGTCTCTGTAGGGGTCTTTAAAATTGTTAGAAATATCAAATAAATCAACTTAAAATCACATACTGCTATCTTGGAAGGGATGGATATATTGTAATATATAATGTATTTTTTAATTCTTTATTTGATTCGGCCATTGCACCTTAGCCATGCTGGTGCACTGTTTAAAAGGGCTTAAACTGATTAAATCGACCCCAGAATTTAATTTGCTTGCTACCTTCCATGCCACCCTTAACAAAATTATAAAGCATGGTCTAGATGCTGCAAGCTTCTCTTCCCATCTCAAGCCAGTGGGGCTAGACTGAGGGGACAGTAAAAGGCCTGACAGTATGACAATTTTCCCATTCCATGACAGAAGGCTCCTCAACTGGGATGCCACATGCTATGACACCTTTTCCAGTGACAACTGGATGTGTTCAGCTGCCAGCCCAGGCTCTGTTGCTTTGCTCACCAGGCTGAGAAAAGTAAATTGTCAAACTATCAGTTGCTCAGCAACAAGTTTATGGTTGAGCCTGTGACAGTGGAAACCTCTGGCATTCTTGACCCCCAGACCACATCTCTGCTCACTACTATTTGAGGTGGAGATGCCAGTCTGCAAGAGTGAGCCCCGAGATAGCAGAATCGTTAGCACGCCGGGCGAAATGCCTAGCGGTATTTCGTCTTCCGTCACGTTCTGAGTACAAATTCCGCCGAGGTCGACTTTGCCTTTCATCGTTTCGGGGTCGATAAATTAAGTACCAGTTACGCACTGGGATCGATGTAATCGACTTAATCCCTTGTTTGTCCCCTCTATGTTTAGCCCCTTGTGGGCAATAAAGAAATAAGAGTGAGCCCCGTCAGTCAGAGTGGCTGTTCCAGTGCATCTTCTTTGATATCCTTCAGGGCAATGCTTTTTTCATTTTGTCTGCTGGGACCATGAGACTGTCTGACTTACAGGAAATTGTATGTTCCACTTCTTAATGTAAAGTCACATCAGTTTATATATATATATATATATATATATATATATATATATATATATACTCTTCGAAACACTTAGTTTTGGAATGGTGGCAGCTGATGAAGGAAATGTTCTCTATGTGGCCTGTGTGTTTTTTGTACTCTGTTTATCATTTTGTCTACGTTTTGTTTGCAACGTCCTGTACCCAGATATGCATCTATATATACATGTAGATGTAGGTATGTACATACATGTACGTATATATATATATATATATATATATATATATATATATATATATATATAGGATAAATTCTTTATAAGAATTTATCAAGTAGTCAGTGTGAAAACCTTCTGAGGGAAAAATTATAAATTATAAATTTTTCCCTTATACCTGGATATAGCTCATTCAATAAGAACTCACTACTTGAATGGACCATAAACAAAACTTGACTGTAAAAAGGATTTCGATAATCCTTTCAAGTGGTGCTATTAAGTTAGACATGGCCTGGACCAATCTTTGGCTGAAACATATCTAAGTTTTTTCTAAGTTTTATATATGTATTTCTGTTTAAAAGAAAACTCAGAAACGGGTAATCAAATTTTTATAAAATATTACTGGTTTCGATGTATATGTCCAACTTATTCCATCAGTCACTTTTAGCCAAATTTATAGAGAAAGTGTTGTAGGAGGGAACCATGATGGCAAATGCAAGAAGGTGATGGAGGGAGAATAATAGAAGCGAAGCAAATCCAGAGGAATGGGAAAATGATGGGGAGAGGGGGTGAGAGAGAGAGAGAGAGAGGAAAAGAATGATGGTCACTATAAGGAATGCTGGTAAGGAGGAGAGAGCCAGGATGATATAAAAAAAAAGTGTGTTGTAAGTGGGTAAGTGGTAGAAGAGAGAGAGAGAGAGAGGTGAGAGGAGAGCTCTGGGATAAAGAATGTTTAGGGAGAGAAAATGATGGATGTCAATTGAGAGTGACAGATGAGAGAATGACATGAGTGTGAGTGATTGAAGCAATGAAGATTAATGGTGAAAGAATAGGAATTATAAATGTCAATAATGAGTGATAGTGTGAGTGATGAATGTGCGTGTGTGTGTGTGTGTGTGTGTGTGTGTGTGTGTGCGTACATACGAGAGAGAGAGAGAGAGAGTGTTGGTTGGGCACTGGAAATTTGTCCTAAAGATTAATAGTTGAATGGAAAAGGATTCTATTTGTATCATAAGAAAAAAATAATTTTTCGGTTAAGAAGTAATATTAGTTTTGTTTGTTACTTACTACTAATGCATACTCACCACTTTCTCAAAACAAAATATACAATATGGAGGCAAAGTAGCTGATTTCCTTTTGAGCATTGGACCTCTCAGAGGCAATGACCGAGACTTTTGGTATTATGTTGTGCTTGAGAAGAAGACCCATTGAGCTGAGCAAAATTGCAATCGTGGCAGATACTGGTTTCATGCAAATGGCACCTATACCAGTAGTACATAAAAGCGCTCATTACACTCTTGGAGTGGTTGGCATTAAGAAGGGCATCCAGCCATAGAAAACCATGCCAAATCAGACTGGAATCTGGTGCAGCCTTCCAGTTTACCAGCCCTGGTCAAACCATCCAATCCATGCCAGCAAGGACAATGAATGTTAAATGATCATGATGATGAATATTTTCTACTATTGGCACAATAGTATTCCAATAATGATAATAATAATAATAATAATAACATCAAAAAATACCTTAGGAATGAGAACCCAGGTTCGAAATTTCCTCAAGACACCTGATGAAGGCTGGAGGGTATATCAGCCGAAACGTTGTGTTAACAACAAACAAGATGAGGACAAATATTCGTCAATTGTAAATAATGTAAATAATTCCTCATCTCTTAAATATAGAACTGCATTATTATCATTATCATTATCATTATCATTATCATTATCATTATTATTGTTATTCTTATTATTGTTATTCTTATTATTGTTATTCTTATTATTGTTATTCTTATTATTGTTATTCTTATAGTTAGCAAGAAGGCAGCAAGCTGGCAGAATCATTAGCATACTGGGAAAAATGCTTAGTAACATTTTGTCCACCTTCAAGTTCTGAGTTCAAATTCCACTGAAGTAGACTTTGCTTTCATCCTTTTGAAGTCAATAAAATAAGTACCTGTTGACCACTGGGGTCCATGTAATCACCATGTGTTGAGAGGAATTCTTTGGGATTTGGATAATTTGGGTGGTTCATTCAACATCCTAAAACAACCTTTATTCAGGGACCTTTTGTACAGGATGGGCTACTCAACCCTAAGAAAATTCTAACTGGTTTCACCTGCAAGGTCATGCACTGTTTATCTTATCTTGATATGGGATCACCATGTGGCTCACATGTGTTTGTGATACATGTGCCTGGTGTACCCTAATCATCATGATGGATGTACTGGACTTCATATATTTTATCCCAGTGTCACTTTGATGGCATGCACTGCTCTCTCACTCAATAATAATAATAATAATAATAATAATAATAATAATATTAATAATAATAATAATAATAATAATAATGTAGAATATATTTGCAATAAACAAATAAATTTTATTAATAATTTATCATAAATTTATTCTTATTTAACTGAGCATTAAAAGCATGGAACAAACTCGATGTTGCATTAATTCAGCATTTTCACCAAGGATCTTAATTATTTACCTTATGTAGACATTAAATGATTAATTACATCAACTTATATTTACCGTATGTCATTTTGTATGCAAAACTTCCTTCATTGATTAGTTTTAGGAAACAAATTAGCAATCATGGGTCATTTCTGATACAAACTGCATCATCTCAACCATAATACCATACTGAAATAATGAAATAACGACCTCTGTAGTTATTTTAATCTCACCCAGAAGCAAGTTTATTTAATTAACCAATAGTAGAACTGACTTAAGATGTAACTAGGGATTAGATTGTTAGAGTAATCAATAATTATTCCCCTTTGGGGTTGAAGTCTTACAGAATTGACTATTTCGTGAGAAGTATCATAAACTTGCTGCTATTAATATTGTCAGAGCTATTGTACTTCTTTTCCTTTGTCTTTTCTTTGTCTATTTTCATTTGTTGTTGTTGTTTTTGTTTTTGTATTTTCAACAAATGTTTATCTAATATAGTCAGGGAATGTGCATCAAAGTGTGGAGATACCAAGGGTGTTAATATAGATGTACTTAATTGTATTGGTGTGTATCAGAGCATAAAAATTAATGTTTGTGTGTATAGGTGTATGTATTCATTTATACAGTGTTGTCTAATTCTCAGTTGATATTGATCTATCAAGTCTTTAATTAAAGACGTTCCAACCATGATCAGCTCATCGGTTTAAAGATAAGCATGACTGCATTATTGAATATTTTATTTCTGTTACAAAGATGGTAAGGGCTAAGTTAGTGGGTGGAAATGTGGCTTCTGTTTCTAGCAACCACAAAGGGATTTCCTCATTATTTTAATATATAGATTCTGCATACATGTGTGCTTATGTATGTCTGAATGCTTAAAAGCCATGAAATGCATATATGTATATGTGTATGTATTTTTTATTCGGTTGATGTATATTTACACACACACATATGAGGGGTTACTGAAAAGTTCCTGGCTTTAAGTAAAAGAAAATACAGGAGGATCAGTTAAGTATGATTTTATTTAGCATATTCCCCTCTCAGACTTACACGCTTATTGCAGTGGTCTTTCAGTTTTTCCAAGCCCTATAAAAGAACTTGGAAGGTTGGGCCTCCAACAAGGCCATTCGCGATACCCTCAAAGCCAGTAACTTTTCAGAACCACTTATATATATATATATATTTATTTATATCAAAATAAGCAACAGGATATCAAGTTGTGATGCAGTACGACCGTTTCAAGCAGCTTCATTTAATTGAACAATGCAATCAGTGCCATCTTCAGCTGCACAAATAAATAGAATTTTAACCAGTTGGACACATTAATATAATTTTTCTCAGATACTTTAAAAGAGCAGGAGGATGGAAGAAATTCATGTTGTCACTATTGTAGCTAAGACTAGACTACACTTCCAAGAATTGCATGAAGCCCATTGGGGTCATAGCTTGTAAAGAATTGGGATTCATTTCTAATTCATTTATCTCTTTATCAACTACTAAATCTAAGACTAAAGGATTGTGTCTGTTTAGAATAAAGGGCAAGAGTGAGTTGACAGCTCATGGATAGGTATGGTCATAAATATTGTCATATGTAGCCCTTTTCATCAGGGAGGAAAGAAGACATTAGGAGTAGTCAATTGTATATAGAGTAAATGTTCGTGCATTTTTAAAATTTATTTCATGTATATTTATACACACACACACACACATGCACACAGACACACATATAACTGTGTGTGTGTGTGTTTCTCTATGTATATTCTGATTTTTTTAATATTCAAATTTTCTCGAAGCAAGATAGTGGATAATAGAAAATAATGCAAATTTACTTGCTTTTCAATTTTGAATGATCTTTACAGGAATTTTTTTTTCCTTTGTTAATATACATAAAACAGCTTTTAAAATTTAGACATTTTTTTTTTGTGAATCGTTGCAGCAACTTTCGGTTTTGAATTTGCATTGCAAGAATTTTGATCTGAAACTATGTTAAAACCGTTATTGTTATATTTTGGAAGATTCATAATTAACAAAATCTATAAACACTCTCACCAGTTGTTGTTTGTCTATATTTCACTTCTCTTTCTCTTTCCACGGCAAAAAAAAATCTCCCAAAATATTTTTCACTGTATCGGTTTGTAAGCTTTTCAATGGATGTACATGTTTTTTTATTTTTTTATTTTAAATATTCAGTTTTTTAGTTTGTAACTATAGAAAAATGAGCCAAAAGCTAAAAACCAAGTATTTAAAAGAAAAAAATAAACACCCACCGAGAAGGCTACAGTTCAGTGTAGTGAAACACTTTTATAGACATAAACAAACATCAACTGCCTTGGAAAATAAAAATAGGTGAAATATTGACAAGCAATGATCAGTGTGTGTTTATAGGTTTTATTAAGTATGACTTCCTGCAGCCCATACCAGCATGGACAACAGACGTTAAATGATGATGTTGATGATGATGATGATGAAACTTGTGTAGGTTGAACTATGTAAAATGTTAGAGAAAGAAACCTCACTGTTTCTTGCAATACATACCAATACATAC